>NW_016158335.1:68306-72439 GCF_001687245.7 Rhagoletis zephyria | reverse complement strand
CAGCTTAATCGCTCTGACCAGTAAGTTGTGGTGCAATGGAAAGACTAGCGAGCACATCTAAATTGGCGGCCGACAAAGTCCGTGGTGTGCGATGGATCTAATCCATTATAAACAGGAAATATTGCTGTTATATTTTCATTTTTATGATTTTTATTCATGTGATTAGCAGTGGCAAAAATGTATGTACAAAATACGTATATTTATATTAAAAATTAAGTGATCAGTTATGAAACATATAAATCTTTACATGTTCTGTTAAAAAATATCTAAAATAACAAGCGATAATCCCCAAGTTCTATATCGTAGCAGTGGCCACATTGCGTGTTTGTCACAGACACGGTTTATGTCAAAAATTTTGAAGTGAAACTACCTTCTAAAAATTATTGTATCATGAGTAATACCATGTAAATGCACCATTATTTTCTTATATAGATTTTTCTTTCATAGCCTATTATTTACATATCGCACATTTGCTGCAAGAGTGTCATAATAAAAAATAAATAAATAATAAAATAACAAAAATTGAGTTAAGTATGCAGAAATTACCGATACCTGTTCTTCTAATGTTGTGTAAAAATTTCCTGTGTCCGTCAATTAAAGTAGCCTAAGTCAAGAAAGGCCATTTTCCCTTTAAAGAAACATTTCATTTGGTTCCCAAACAATATTTTAACGTTTAACTAGCCATACGTGTAGTTCAAGATGCCCTTTTAATAGAAGCTTAAAAAAAATATAAAACTTTTCAAGCGAAACTGATTATTTTCTGATTCAAAGTCATACCTTCTAAAGTCACTTAAGCTACTTTATTTGCCGGGCACAGAATGACACTCTTGCAGCGATATGTTTATTTGGCTTTTCAGCTTACTGAGTTTCATTATTTAGAAAGTGCTTCTTTAAACACGTAAATGTTTTTCAAATACATAGTACAGTGTACAATCATTGTTCTGTACAAGCGATGCATTATTGCTTGGTATATCTAAAATAGCACCGACATATATGATACATAATTGTATATGTATGTATATTATAGCATACTTACTCGCATGAAAACTTTATCGATAAATAACGCAATTTTTAAGAAAGATTGAAATTTATCAAAAAGGGCTAAATAGATTAATTAAATTCAGGCTCGGAATATCTCCTCAACGGTCTCTGAAGGTTTTGGGTCCGCTGAATCCGAATCTGTCAGAATTTTTGGGACATTCTAGGGTTTCTCTACAGAACGTGGTTTGTCCAGAAGCCAGCATTTGTAGACAAAAAATGTCTACAATTTTTTAAACAACAAGTGTAACTAAAGGTTTTTAGGGTCAAGTAATCACACAGACCTCACTATAGGGGCACCATAACCTATAGACTACATACAATTGATTGTTCAGTAATGGAGTTTTACTTTAAAACTCATTAATTTGAACGGATAAAACCCAGAAATTTCATGAGCTATTGTTTAAATAATCATACAAAGTCCACTCAGAAAATCAGCTAGATCGGTGCTGTATAAGCTTGTAACGTAGCATATCCGCTACGATACAATGACATACAGCATCGTACATACATACAATAGTGTACATACATACTCCACCGTACATGTAAATACAGACATACATACAGCGACGTACATACACACACCATTGTACATACACACTACACCAAGTGAGCACTGCTAGCAGCACACCAGCAGCATGCCCGAATAAAGGCTCTGTTATGCATACTTGGCATTGCATGCACTGCTATACCATTTTTACGTAGAAATCAAAAACCAACAGACTTCTACGTATGTACTGCTGTGCGTTGGATAACCGCTTACACGCGGAGCTCATTTAACAGATTTCTTATGTGATAACTCTCAAGCCTTGCCAAGTATGCATAACAGAGCCNCGTCACCTCGCTCTCCCTCTCTTTGGACATAAGGTTGCTAGCACTCTAGTCGTAGCGCCGTGTGTGTGTGTGTGTTCGAAGTAAATACACGAAAATAGTCAGCGTTGCCATTTTAGCCGTTTTCCGGCTAGATTTAGCCNAAAAAACCCAGTGGGATTTTTGAAAACTTTTTTTGTACTTTTTAATTAAAAAAGTCTTTGTTCGGGCGGAGCCGAACATTAAATACCATGCGCAAGTATTCAGCCTTATTGCGTAAGTCGTAAATTAGGCTGAATTGTACGACTCGACAACATTAGCATTGTCTACTGTCGTGCTGAAATAAGTAAACGACGAAATTTGTCGAAAACTATGCAGTGCTGCCAAGTTCTTCCGTTTTAATACACTAGTCGAGTGGAAATTTTAGGCAATGACGCTAAATTTTCGATACGATTCGACTCTCGAAAAACGACTTGCGTTCGACACGACTCTCGCAATGAGGCGGATTAAGTATAGTTTTTTCACCTTTCCGAAAACTACCGCTACATGGTAAGCAGCGGTGGTTTTACCCCTATTTCAAATATCTTTAATAGAACGTTGTTAGAAATAATGAGATAAACTTATATAGTTTCCAAAATCCCATAATAATGTTACTTCTTTTCAAGGGATTGTTGTTACTATAAATTTTGAGTAAGTTAGCGTCTTTAAATATCGAAATATCGAAGTTTCAAGCATTTCTGAAATTTACAGTTATATGAAAAGTGGGCGTAATTTTAGTCCGATTTCCATAATTTCACAGGNAAAATGCCCTAGGAGAAAACCCTGTTGCTGACCTTTGCAACCTAGTTTTTAGTTTTCTTGTTTTGCCTATAAGTAATGCAGAAGTAGAGCGAATATTTAGTTCAATGAATATAATAAAAANCGATAGAACCTTACACTTCAGCTTAAATTAAAGCTAGCACTCTCGACTACTATCCCTGAGAATACCATTCGTGCACCTTGACTTGATAATCACTGATAGTCATTTATTGACCAATAAGAAAATACTGGAGTATTGTACTATTGAAAGAAAGAAAATTTTGCTATAAGTGACTATAAGTCAAGGTGCCCGAATGGTATTTTAAGGGATAGTAGTCGAGAGTTCTAGCTACGGTTGCCAGACGTACTGATTTTATCAGTACAGTACTGATTTTTCAACTCTTGTACTGATTTTATTCATTTCTTCAATCAGTACGCTAATGTCCTGATTTTTCAAAATTTTTACTGATTTGTACTGAATTTTCAATTCAAACAGAATACTCTAGGATGTTCTTAAGGTTTTTACATAACGTTGGAACTTCCTTAAGCTGTACTGTAAAATAATTTAATTATAGTCGACAAAATTAATACAAATAGATCAAACGTTATATGGGCATATCGCCAGTTGAGATAATATGATGGAGCTTAAATTATTTGAAAAGGCTGACGTTTTTTTGTCGAGTGTTGTTAGTTATCTCGAAAATAGCTTTCAGTTTAATAACAACAAATTTGAATATTCGAATGGCTTTTGCCTATAACTTACAATATCTTTTTCACAATTTACTGACATTGTAAACGAGTTTTGCATACAAGACATAGGTAGGGGATTTCCTTAAACTCGTAAAGTCTCGAACTGCGTAAAACTAGTAAGTTTACGAGGCTTTTATGGGAACGCCCCTTTGTGAAAAGGTGCGTAAACTGACTGTTTGACAGATTTGTAAAGCAGTTTTTGTTTCGTAGNTTGTTTTCTTTTAATTTGTGTCATCTGTCAAAGAATACACCAAATTTATTCCTTCTAATAAATTTATGTACATATATTAAATGAAATTTGTTTCTAAAAATGAGATGAGGAGAAAGTGTACTAAATCCCCAATATTTTGCACTACAGCGACATCTGTATGCGGTCAAATCTAAAAGTAAATATCATATTCCGATTCTGATTCCCAGTTTCACAATTTATGCGACTGAAAATTTAAGATGACAAATTTTCCGAACAAAAGTGTGTAGTTTTAAATTTTAATAGGCTCATAAATTTAAAATTGATCGGTGAGAGCCTAAAAACCTTTAGTTACACTTGATAAAAGATTTTAAAAAGATAAGGCTTTTTTATTCAAATGCCGGTTTCTTGACAAACCATGTACTCTAAAAAAAAACCATGGTGAAATTATACCAGGTGTAGTAATTAGAGTGAAAAAATTTGACAGTATCTTATTTGAAAATTTGTCTTTGAGAATTTCTATAAGATAGCCGAATGTCAAGAGAAAAAA
>NW_016158335.1:15845-67694 GCF_001687245.7 Rhagoletis zephyria | reverse complement strand
ATTATATAATTTAAATGCCTATTTTTCTTCAATGCCATATTGCTTCTTCGGGGCGCAGAAAGATCGAGACATTTATTCCCCCCTTCAAAAAAATAATAACTTTGTGAATACTTGATTTTGCAGAGCCTTCTATATTAAAATATGTTGTCGTATTCAACTACTTTTCTAATGTTGAAGTTTTGAGTGTATTTACAGTGTAATAAAATAATATAACTAAATTTTTTTTCGAAAAAACGTTAATTTCAGGTATTGAGCATTGATTCATCAAGCATTCCATGTTCAATAAGCTACTCTACAATTGGACACAAAGTTTCACTTACTCATGGAATACCCCATATGTAATTTTTTTTTTTAATACCACACTCAAACGAAGCAACCGAGAGTATAAAGTTTGCTTCCTGGCGCAAAGAGAGAAACCGCGGCTTCTAATTCAAATTTTTTTAAGTGAACTTCAAATTAAAAGTAATTTTAAAAGGAAATGTATAGAATTCTTTTAACACTGAAGATGGAAATGATCTCATTATCACTATTAAAAAATTTCACAAATATAAAATAATTTATTGGCGTCTGTGTACAATGATGTGTACCGTCATGTTAAAATGAATAACACACTTATTTTTTTTATGAACTATATTTTATTTATTTTCCAAAATATTGTTAAAAACAAGTACTCTGGCGTTTGAAAGTATTGCTTGTTACTTACATTCCTTATTTTGCTTTGAACAAAAATGTGCTGAAAAGTACTGATTTTTGTAGCATAAAAAGTCTAACGTACAGATTTCGCGCATAAAAAAATTTTACAACCCTAGTTCTAGCTTTAATTTAAGCCGAAGTGTAAGGTTCTAACATCTTTTGATTTTTTGCTAGAGCTTCTCAAATATTGCAAAAAACTCGATTTTTCGATACTTTGACCACGTTTTTCTCAAAATCTGGGCGTGCTGGAAACTTTTTACTTTTTAGCCCATACCAGGTGCAAGTATTATTTTGTAGCGGGTGTATAATTTGCATTTGGTTAAATAAGATAAAATTAAGTTAATGAAAAAACTTAAAACTAGCTTTTATTATATTAAAAGCAGACCACTTTTAATAAAAGCAAGTAAGAAAGTCTAAGTTCGGGCGGAGCCGAACATTAAATACCCGGCGCAAGTATTAAATATATGTCTTTCACCTTTCCGAAAGCTACCGCTATATGGTAAGCCGGGCTGTATCAATTTTGAGTAAATTAGCGTCCTTAAATTTCGAAATATTGAAATTTCAAGCTTTTCTGAAACTTACCGTTATTTGAAAAGCTCCGTAATTTTAGTCCGATTTCAATAATTTTCAACGGTTTGCTTTTATGTGGCAAGCACAATAATCGTACCGAGTTTGGTACAAATTGATATAACGGTTACCGAGATACACACATGTGGTCATACATAAGTGGGCGGGCCACGCCCATTTTCACGTCCATAAACCTAGCTGACCCAAGTCGCCAAAAATCATTAAAAATTAGCTAGGAATTAGGTGTCTTTAGTTTTAGTGGCGTTGAAGAACACCTAAAAGACACCTAATTCCAGCATATATTTGGAAAACTGAAAACCAAAATTTAAAGATGGGTCAGCTAGGTTTACGTAAACCCACACATTTTTGCGAATTTCTCGGAAACCAGAGGAACACCTAAATTAATTTTGGAGGCCCTAATTAACACCTAAAATACACCTAATTAGTAGCGAATTTTTATTGATTTTTGGCGACTTGGTAAGGTTCTAACATCTTTTGATTTTTTGCTAGAGCTTCTCAAATATTGCAAAAAACTCGATTTTTCGATACTTTGACCACGTTTTTCTCAAAATCTGGGCGTGCTGGAAACTTTTTACTTTTTAGCCCATACCAGGTGCAAGTATCATTTTGTAGCGGGTGTATAATTTGCCTTTGGTTAAATAAGATAAAATTAAGTTAATGAAAAAACTTAAAACTAGCTTTTATTATATTAAAAGCAGACCAGTTTTAATAAAAGCAAGTAAGAAATTCTAAGTTCGGGCGGAGCCGAACATTAAATACCCGGCGCAAGTATTAAATATATGTCTTTCACCTTTCCGAAAGCTACCGCTACATGGTAAGCCGGGCTGTATCAATTTTAAGTAAATTAGCGTCCTTAAATTTCGAAATATTGAAGTTTCAAGCATTTCTGAAACTTACCGTTATTTGAAAAGCTCCGTAATTTTAGTCCGATTTCAATAATTTTCAACGGTTTGCTTTTATGTGGCAAGCACAATAATCGTACCGAGTTTGGTACAAATTGATAGAACGGTTACCGAGATACACACATGTGGTCATACATAAGTGGGCGGACCACGCCCATTTTCACGTCCATAAACCTAGCTGACCCAAGTCGCCAAAAATCATTAAAAATTAGCTAGGAATTAGGTGTCTTTAGTTTTAGTGGCGTTGAAGAACACCTAAAAGACACCTAATTAAACTAAAAACTAAAACTTAAAACCTAAATTTAACGATGGGTAAGCTAGGTTTACGTAAACCTAGCTGACCCACACATTTTTGCGAATTTCTCGGAAACCAATGGAGCTACTAAATTAGTTTTAGTGGCGTTGAAGAACACCTAAAAGACACCTAATTCCAGCATATATTTGGAAAACTTAAAACCAAAATTTAAAGATGGGTCAGCTAGGTTTACGTAAACCCACACATTTTTGCGAATTTCTCGGAAACCAGAGGAACACCTAAATTAATTTTGGAGGCCCTAATTAACACCTAAAATACACCTAATTAGTAGCGAATTTTTATTGATTTTTGGCGACTTGGGTCAGCTAGGTTTATGGACGTCCCATTTTCCCAAATTTTATCATTAACGTATATTTTCCTAAAGAATTATTTGAAACATCAATTTTGAATAAATTAGCTTCAGTATTTACTGATTTATCGAAAATTTCGGGAGAGGGTTTTCTCCGATTTTAAAAAATTTCAGTTGTTGTTCTAGCGGCTACAATTTCAGCCGTTTGGTATATTGTACTAGTGCCAACAACTGTGCCAGGTTTGGGAGAAATTAATGGAGTGGTTATTAAGATATATATATATATGTATATATATAAGTGGTTATAAGATATATATATATTAAGATAGTAATCATAACTGGGCGTGGCTGCGCCCACTTTCCAAAAATTTATAACATTCTTATTTTTCGTAAAAAAATTATTGTAAATTTCAATTTTGAGTGAAAGAGCTCCAGAAAACTACCGTTATATGGGAGGTAGGCGTGGTTATTGTACGCTTTTGGCCATTCTCAATACCACCCGTCCTATGCCGAAAAGAAGTACACATACCAAGTTTCGTTGGGATATCGCAACTTTTACTAGAGTTATCGGGAGCACAGACGGACGGACGGACGGACGGACGGACAGACAGTCACCGCTTAATCGATCTCTTTTTTTCATTCTGATCATTTATGAATAAATTTGTCTATATCTATCTCTATTCGATTAATGTATGTCGCTTCAAAATTCAATAATTATTCTAGTTTCTACTTGTAGTAGTAACATATTAAATAAAAATGTTTAATAAATAAAAATTGATTTAAAATACCTACTTTTGGACTTTAAAAAGTGCTTTAGATAGTCATCATATTCATAGCTAACAATAGCTGCTGCGCAATTTTCCAAATTGAATTCCTCAAATATTTCGTCGATGGACGTGAACTTGTTGTATTCAACAGTGCAGTACAACTGATTTAAAAGATTGTATTCTGGTGCGTCCGTAGTATAGTTGAAATAAATGGACAAAAAATGCTTATTTTCAACGTTCTTCCAAATTTCAAAGCCCAAGGAAAAGGGTTTAACTTGTGAGCGCATTTTTATTTGGCTTGCCAGTGTGGTCAGTTTATCGCTATGTAATTCGCGAATAAGTGCCTCAATCTGTAAATAGAATCAAAAATATATTGTTATTTTGTGGTATGTATTGTTCAATAACAAGGGTTATATATATATAACTTAATCAGCTTACCACTTATATATATATATATATAGGGTATGTGGTAAGCTGATTAAGTTAAGTGATATTTTGACCACTTTTGGCTATTTTTCTTTTGTTTATTTAATGTGTATAATTGTTTTATAAAAGCCTAGCCCATTACATAACCAGCACCACACAAATCCACATTTAAAACTTCGTACAAAATTATAAAAATTACAGCCAAAAATTTAAAACTTTTTATTCAGAATTTTAAGAAAAATTTTGGAGGATGGTTCCGTGGGCAGAAGTCCAGGAAGATGGGAAAAACTTTTGACTACCTGAGAGCGGCCAGATATGAATCTTGTGCGTACGGTTCAAATCGCAGCTCACAACATCCGGATATTTATATCCACGTATCCTCTGGGTAGCGACGAAACANTGTAATGAATGACGTGTGAAATTCGCGCGAATTTCACACGTCTTTCATTACATTATTTCGACAGGTTAATTAAATAAAATTATGTATTGCATANGACGAAACACCCGTTTGGGAGCGAGCTAAAGTGGGAAGGCGTAAAACTTCGCGTGCGCTGGGTTTAGGTCCCGCCCCGTTAAAACCCCGCCCAATGGAAAACAACAAACAGCGTCGAATGAGACCCCCTTATTCTGATGATTACCACGGCAAACGTATTAAGGACTATGATTTGAGGATTTTCAACTGGAATATCACCTGGAATGCCTCTGCCCGGCTGGTTGATGTCATCGGGAAGACTATGGCTGACATCACCGTCATCCAAGAAATGCGATGGACGGAGCAAGGCAAGGTAAGCGTGGAGCCTTGCGACCAGTGTTGCCGTTTTAGCCCTTTGGTGGCTAGATTTAGCTACCANTTTATTGTTTAGCTCAAGGCGAATTCGAAGAAAGCAATAACTTAATATACGTGAATTTTGTTTTCAGGCTATCGCTATTACCTTGTACGCTTTTCTTTGGTTTAGCTCAATGATATAACGGTAACTCTCTTAAAATCAACCAAAATTCACGATGTTGATATTGGGATTCTTGCAATTCCATTATTAGTCAGTGTCAATTGTAACTATAAGCACAACTTGGAGTCCGAGAATGTCTGCGGAAATTGTTACTTCAAATAAAGGAAAAAATAAACTGGTTCTTGGTGGTTTTATTTATCCCTTGGAAAAACAATATAAAAATATGTTTTATTGGAAGTGCGAAAAAAAAACTAAATTACAGTGCAAAGCTAGAGTGGTTACAGTGATTTACCATAATGAACACCAAGTAAAAAAAACTTCTTTTGAACACTGTCATGATCCACTTGAATATGAGCATGAAATATATAAAACAAATGCCAATCTAAAACTTCGTGCAGAAAAAACTAATGAAAAACCATCACAAATAATTAACTCCGCAGTTGTGCAGTGTAACCGTGAGTGTAGAACGTACGTACCAAAACCTAGAAATTGTTTGCAAAAGATTAAAAGAGTGAGAAATAATATGTTAAAAGAGCTTAAGAGTTTACATGAAATAACTGTTCCAGAACATCTTCAAACCGTGGAAGGCGAAAATTTTTTGTTATCTGATAAAAGTTTTGAAAACGAAAAGATTTTAATNTATTTCTTGCACTATATGAGTCAAAGCCGTGTTTGTGGAAGATAACGTTCACGATATTGCAGTTGTGAATTACAAAAAAAAAACAATGCTTAACAAAATGCTAGAAAAATTATGAAATTTCGGCTCTAATCATTTCGANTGAGCAGCAAGACAAAAAACTGTTATAATGAAGTATTTTATGAAATCTTTCAAATTGCCTGTGCCCATAATGTGAGTCTTAATCCTGGTGTTATTATTAGTGATTTCGAAAAAGCTATAATATCGGTAACAAAATCATACTTTCCCGATGTGGTGAATAAAGGTTGCTTCTTCCATTTTGGACAGATATTGTGGCGAAAGATTCAAAATCAGAAGCTTGCCTCGAAATACGGCAAAAACGAAAACTTTTCTATACAGTTAAGAATGCTTAAATGTTTAGCTTTTTTGAACTCTGAAGAAATATTGGATTATTATAATGAACTTAAACCGCACATGGATAGTGATTGCTCAGAAATTTTAAAATGGTTTGAAAAAAACTATCTGATTGGAACTTCCAGAAAACGGAAGTCGTCTGAAGTCGACTCATCAGTTAATTTAATTTATCCACCATCGTTTTGGAAAATATCTGACCAAATGGGTACCAATGTTCCAACCACCCAGAATTCAGTGGAAGCATGGCACCGAAGAATGCAAATAATAATTGACAAGTCTCACGTGGGAGTGTATAAATTAATAAGTTATTTAAATGACGAATATATCGATTGTTAAAAATAAAATGAATTTAAATAATTCTGAAGGCGCCACTAAACCTAAATCAGCTTACGAAAAGAGAAGGAATAATATTCAAAATATCCTTAGTAAAAAAACCGAGTACTCTAAAATGGAGGTATTAAAAAATTTAGCGTATTCCACTTCCCTATGTTAACGTTTCTATTGATTTTTGTTAATTACATTTATACATCCCTATAAGTATGTATATATGGTGACGTGACTTTGAAATATGTATGTATGTATAAGCAATAGTTTTTCATCTGTACGAATAATTATGTATAAATAAACTGAAAAATTACTGAAATATAAATGCTAATTTGAAAATAATAAAACTCATAATTTAATTTCAAGTCCCACTGTTTTACTTAAGATATGACAATTTCGACCTTTTTCGATCTTTTTTGGATCCCGAATTTAAATTTTTGCGTGCAGCTTAGAATATTTTTTTTAATAGAATATGTAACGAAAAGGGAATCTGTAAAAGAAANTGACGTGTCTTTAAAATATGTATGTATGTATAAGCAATAGTTTTTCATCTGTATGAATAATTATGTATAAATAAACTGAAAAATTACTGAAATATAAATGCTAATTTGAAAATAATAAAACTCATAATTTAATTTCAAGTCCCACTGTTTTACTTAAGATATGACAATTTCGACCTTTTTCGATCTTTTTTATCTTTTCGACATTTTTTTTCGACCAAATATGTCTTCGGTGTAATCAGGCTTTTAATTTTTCGACATTTTAGGTTTCGACATTTTTTTTTTCGACATATCGTATGGATCCCTAAAGGACGCCATTTGTCCTTTATTTCTTAAACTGTCCTTTAAATTAGCTTTGGATTTTGCAGAGGTAAATTTTTAAACATAGAATATGAAAAAATAAAAATGTCCATAATAAAACAGAATGAAAACCTTCGTCAGTTTGCTTCGCACCCCACTTAAGGGTCACGAATCCTTGATAATACTGATAAGGGGTAATTTATGTAATTGAAAAAACAATATTTAACATATATTTAGACATTTTCCCAGAAAAATTAATATACTTTGAGTAAAATTATGGTAAAAAATTGTGGCAGCAAAGGATGGCGAAGTCCTTGATAAGGATTTGGTTTCATTTTTCGGAACCGGTTAAAATCCGGTTACAGCGCCTTTCGAGAAGAGGAACTTGTACAATTTAATAATATAATTAACTGGCAAATATTTGATCTATATTACCATCATACAAGTTGTAAGTTTGTATTCCAAAATCATTGGGAAAAATGTCATTTATTTTACGTTCGTTAATATGGTCACCGTAATCATGCTGGTAAGTTATATGCTTCGAGCCTGATGGCACAATCACTTGCTGGAACCAGCAAGCTGGTGTCGTATATTTCCCCTTTTATACAAAAAGGTTTTTGGTTGGATAAAATATTAGCTTTTTTCCAGAGTTCATTGTTTTTATATACCATTACTTATTGAAAATGTTTAGGTGTATACTTATATATGCATATGTAAATAAAAAATTTTAGCTACCATTTTTAGCCACAACGACTTTTTTTAGCTCTTTTTTAGCCCCTTTTTAAAGGAATTTAGCTACCACTAAAAATTATGCGCGGCAACACTGCTTGCGACGTCTACTACAGTTGCCACATAAAGGAGCGCAAATTCGGTGTTGGATTTGTGATGGGGGAGAGACTCCGTCGCCGAGTACTGGCGTTAACCCCAGTGGACCAACGTCTAGCCACAATCCGCATCAAAGCGAGATTCTTCAACATCTCGCTCATCTGCGCCCATGTTCCGACGGAATAGGAATAGGTTAGGCGTCAAATCATGCTTGGCGATTTCAAAGCCATTGGGTAGCCAAGGAAGGGATCATTGGCGGCACTGTCGGATAATTCAGCCTCCACGACGAAACGTTCGAAAATAAACTGAGGCGGATCGACTTCGCCGGGGCCCGAAACATGGTAATATGTAGTACTAGGTTCCAGCATAAAAAGATCCATCGAGCTACATGGATGTCTCCAGATTGAAAAACGAGAAAGCAAATCGACCATGTTGTGATAGACAGAAGGCATGCTTCCAGTGTTTTAGACGTACGTACACTCCGAGGGCCAAACATAGACCCGGACCACTATTTTGTTGCACCCAAGATACGCACCTGCCTCTGTATACCCAACAATGCAAGGAAAGCTTACCGTCGAAAAGCTGCAATCCCAACAGACGGCCAACTTATTCGCCACTCGACTCTCACACCTGCTCTCTGAGAGCACTCTTCAACAGTGTTGCCGTTTTGATGCATATACTTCAAAAGTGATACGTGCTCGTGCATATTTTCTGAAGATACTTTATTTTTTCGCTCATTTAGGGAGATACTTTAATTTTTAGCGTAGTACAAATTTTGATACATGTTAAAGAGAAAATATTTATGTATGTATGCAGTGGCAGCTTTTAAAATTTGGTCGAAGATACTGAAGCGTTTTGGGGTCAAATAAGCTTAAAGAAAAATGCTTTAAGTGAACTTTGTATAAAGAGCTGACTTCATTAATTTTAATTTCTTTACTTGCCTCATAAATAGCTCTCCAGCTGCAGAGCGTATATTTTCAGATTTAAAATTGATCCAATAAGAAAAGAAAAATAGAATTTCATTACAAACTGTTGAGAATATAATGGGGCGTATTCATAGTAAAAATACTTTCCAACGAGTTAACGTGGAATCACATAATTTAATAATTAAGGTAAATGATCGACAGCTCATAGTTTTAAGTATGTACATAGATTTGAATTGAGGTTTCTATAAACTCTATACATAATATTTTTGTTCCTCTCTATACAAGATTAAAAACAATAATCTCTTTTTTGATAGATTGTCACAGTATGTAAAATATTTTTCTTCATGTACATACATAGCGTCGTTTAAAGTACAAAACCGCGTATCGTCATTCTGCAAAACCGCGAAACTGATTGCTGCCAAATATTGGGTTTGCCCACATAAGCTCAGGCTCAATCCTTATCCATTCGTCCTGAAATATACTAGCCAGAAATGCGATTGCTTTAAAAAAACAGAACCGTTTTGAAATGAGTGTTTTTACTCTCTAGAAAATAATTAGAAAATAATTTATGCAACCTCACATACGCGGTTTTGCATTATCTTGATACGCGGTTTTGCATTTTGTTGATACGCGGTATGAATTCGAATTACATGATTTTTCGGTTATTGACAATAATAAAAAGCAAAGGTATGGAACCAAATAGCGTTTTCTTAAGTTTTTTCTAACTTGATACGTTGATACCAGACAACAGCATGAGTTTACTCACTTCCATCTAAACAGTATGAACTTATTGCTGTGAACTCTATAAGGTATGTGAGAAACACCGTACAAACAGTGAGATTCATAGTTAGTTTTGAAATCAACGTTTAGCTGCACTGTACTCATTTGATTTCAAATATGGCATTGATATATTCTTTCCAAATCAAGTCAAGCGATTGAAAAACTCTGTTATGAAAAGCAAGTCGAGCAATCGAATGACACTCATTGACTTCAAACAATTAGTAGAGAATACGACAATTGTGAAAAAATAAATGGATATTGATAAAGTATTTTTTTAAATATATGTATTAGTTTTTTAGTTTAAATATATTAGCTTTACTAAATTATTTAGTTATGCACCTGACGTACATTTATATAACTAGTCTACAAAAGAAATGCAATGTTAGCTCAGAAGACATCGGCTTTATAAGGGACTTGAAAAATAAGTTGCTTTATCATTTAAAAACAGTTGCTGTTGACAACTAACAGATTTGCACAAAATTGTGCTTTTTTATACCCGCCAGCAAAAGAGCTCAAGAACTTTACCGAATCTGAGCAAAGGTACACAAAAGAGAAATGTTTACAAATTATGAGAACGTTAACTGAGAATTCTGACAGTACAACGGAACCACAAATTGCGGATACACCTTTGTTACCTTCAGACAACTTTGAGCTGTTTTCAGGTCTTCTTAAACAACCTACCTTTGTAAGCACAACTGATAAAGCTACTGCAGAGCTGCGGCGATATGAAAATATTGAGGTATATTTTCATACGGACTTCGATATAATTAATTGGTGGGAGGTACACAAACGCGAAATGCCGCTGCTGCATAAACTCAGTCGTAGAGTAATAGCCACTTCTTCAACTAGCGCATCGTCAGAAAGAGTTTTTTCTTCTGCTGGAAATGTTATTTCTGACAAATATGCCACCTTTTGTCAAATGATGATGCCCTTAATCACTTAATCACTCAACCGACAATGTTTTTTCAATGCTATCGCACGTTATGCTTAGAAATAAATGAGTGCGAGTGTGTGCAGATGTGAAAAGAAAGCGAGTGACTTAAAATGTAATTTGAGTGTATCCATGCAGCTCTCTGGTACATACTTAAATAAACATTCTGTGATTTATTTGATCCATTTTTTGTTTCTTTTACGATACATTTTTTCATGACGTCGCGGCAATACTGCTCTTCCCAAAACCAACACACGCGTGCAGTGGAACCACACTTGCCGCTCATTAAGTACCGCCACAGAAGAAATAGTCGGATTTCAGCGAGTCCGAAAGAACAACTGGTACGATGAGGAGTGTAAAGAAACTGCAGAGAAAAAAGATGCCGCCTACAGGGCCACTCTGCTATCGGGCGCAATGCGAGCCATGTGGGTATCAGAGAGTCAGGCGATTTACGGAAGGTTCCAAGACCAGGGCGAACTCTTGTAAGAACAACAATGGCGACCTAGAGACGGATGTTCAGAACGTACTCAAATTATGGAGGGAACACTTCTCCGCCCTATTGAATGGCAACATCACCGAAAGTAGCGGAGAAGACGAACCCGAGCCCCCAGTCGATGACGATGGTACGAATAGAGATCACGCGGCTGAAAAACAACAAAGCTGCTGAAGTTGACGGCCTGCCAGCCGAGCTATTCAAGTACGGCGCCGAGGAGCTGATAAGGTGCATGCATAATGTCACCAACCGTACTTCTTTCGGAAGTACAGTACTTCTTTTTTCGCTCTTGTACTTCGTACTTCGAAGGACAGTCAAATAAACTTCTTTGCGATATTTTGTTACATCAGGAGGGAGATTCTGTAACCAGTTAGCGGCAATTTTCGGATCGCTATCGCGCTTTTTGACGCATGATATAAATGGTTTTGCGTCAGAAAGTGCGATAGCGATTCGAAAATTGTCGCTAACTGGTTACAGAATCTCCCTCCTGATGTAACAAAATATCGCAAAGAAGTTTTATCCAAGTCCTGTACTTCCCCGATTTTCTGGACGATCGTCACATGGCCTGGGCGATACAAGTTGCCAGGGACCTATGGCATCATACTTGCGCAGCGGCAAAGTGCTCTGAAGGTGTCGTGCAATCGGATGGATCCTATTTATGCGAACTGCGTGAGGACCGGGTACATCCCTAAGGCTTGGAGGGAAGTAAGTGTTGCGTTGATCCCGAAGGCCGGAAAAGTCTCTCAAGTTTCCCCTAGGGATTTAAGGTCTATCAGTCTCTTCGTTTTTATTAAAAACGCCAAAGAGACTGATAGACCTGTACATAAGAAACGCGATTCCTCGTGACTGTCTTTCAAGAGCTCAATATGCTTATTATAAGACAACGTCTGTGAATACCGCCGTGCACATATTGGTAAAGTGGTCAGAGGAAGCCTTCACGCATGAAGATTATGCAGGAGAGGCCTTCTTCAATATCGAGGGGGCCTTCAACAATGTCACTCCAGAGACAATAGTCAAGTATATTCATAATATGATCGCCTATATAGATGATGTGGAACTTTTGGTTAAGGGACGATTTCAATACACCCTTCTTGATCTAGCTTAAGGTTGCCTGAACCAGGTAACTAAGTGGGCGATCAACGGCGGCTGTCGGAGAAGCCTAACATTGAGGAAAGGGTAGGAAAGATATCGGTTGCCTTGTACTGCTGTAGGGGAGCTATCGGTATTAGGTGGGGTCTCTCGCCCAAACTGATTTATTAACTCTAGGAAACCAGACTTAAGCCTATATTGTTTCAAGGAGCTTTTGTCTGGTGCAACTCACTAGAGAAGGCTACACTTGTAAAACAGGAATTAGCGGAGCATTAGGATCCACACCTACACTGGCACTTAACATATATGCAGTGCGCGTAATTTACTTAGACTCATCCCAACCTTACATTGAAACATCAAATTTTATCAAAAGTAACTTCACCAAACACGATTGAGAGAATACAAAGGTTGCGCCGATCTCGGTACCGCTATTTTTCTCTTAACGAATTTGACAGAATCGTTGTTTGCATGACGTCACACTGGTGCAACTTGTTTACGTTTTCCTTTGCATCATTTTTTCTTCTTCTTCCATTCTTGCTCACGTTTTGGCATTTCTCTCTCGCAATTGCACCAGTGTGACGTCACACAAAAGTTATTCTCAAAAATCCTCTCTGATCGGCGCAATCTTGTATTCTATCATTCTTGGTTACCAAACTGGTAAATATGAATGCAGTAGTTAAAAAAAGTAAATACAGTTAATTATTTTTTTTTATTATGGTTCTCAATACAATAAAAAAAAATACCAAACATAATTGGAGGTGCGAAATGTACTTAGACGCACAGCTAAAAATATGATAAATGGGGATTTTAAAGAGGTAAAATTCTTATTTTAGTATTTAGTTTTACTTCCATTTAGCCGTACGACCTCAAAAATTCTATTTGGAAGCGAGTTTATTAATTTTTTAACGCATCCAATAGGGATGCGTCAGGCAGTAAGCTAAATACGACAAAGAGTATGTAAAATGTGTTTTTACATAACGAGAAGTACGACATCGTATGTGACGATTCGACCCTGTACTTCTTTGAGCTATGAAATAGTTAGTCACATTATGCATGCATCAACTCTTATGCTGAATATGGTCATATGAACACATGTCCGAAGACTGGAATTTAATTGTTCTCTGCCCAATCCACAAGAAAGGCGACCCCGCCATACACGCCAACTACCGCGGGATCGGCTTCAGCTCTGATCGAGTTTATTGTATGAAAGACTGAAGCCCAACGTCAACGAACTGATTGGTTGTTATCAGTGTTCTGAATTTGCGTAGGTTGCGGTTTTATCGGTGGTCAGGAAAGGATTTTGGTGCTGTCCCGCCCGCAAATTTTTACTGACCTTCCCGATACCGCCCATCCCGGCCATTTTGAAAACCTTGGGTCCCGCGCCCATCTCTAGTAAGTACATCTGAAAAATATACATACATACTCGTAAGTGCTGTAAACATTATTCGCTTGTAATGATCAAATCGCAAAGCAAACGTTTGCGAATCATTCCTGTGAATTTTGACTCACCCAACTAGAGTTTTCTTTGTTTGGGTTTCAATTGTGTTTTGCTCTCTGTAATGATAGAAATGAAGCAAAACCATACGATTCATTTCGTTTATTTTCGAACTCTGATATTAGATATCAATTACGGCTTTCACATACATACATATGGGTCACCACTTGGCTTTGCATTCCCGATTATTCCGATTTTTTTTATGTTTTTTTTCAGCCATTTTCGAGATATCGATTTTAAGCAAAAAAACCGTTCCTGTTTTTAAATGCCTATAGCGATTACGGAAAGTTATAAGTCGCGGCGTAGTACATCCGATTGCAATTACATGGGCGTAGCCAGGTAGGGCAGGGGGCCCGAGCCCCTCCCCCCTGACTTCCAATTTTTTCCTATATATTCAAAAATAGTACCAGGAAATGTTAGCTTAACAGCATAATATAATAGCATATTAGGGACTGCTTATGTATCTATTTTAAATTATAGTTAAACCATCAGTTAAACTTAACCACAGAAAAATTAAACAGAATTTACACTCTGAAGCCCAAACATCAACTTGGACCAATTTTTGTTGCAGCCAAGATACGCACCCGACTCTCTGCAGCAAGAAATGTGCGCCCAACAATTCAAAGCAAGCTCAATGTCGAGAAGCTGCGATCACAACAGACGGCCAATTGATTCGCCACTCGACTCTCACACCTGATGTGAGAGAGCACTCTTAAACAAACTGACATACGCGAGCAGTGAACTACATTTCCCACACATTACTGGTACGATGAGTAGTGTCAAGAAGCTGTTGAGAAAAAAGGTGCCACCTACAGTGCCAGGCTGCGATCGGGCGCAACGCGAATGTGGAACCGTTATAGGGAATTGAAGAGGGACCCAGAAGATAAATTAGGTAGGCCTTCTTAAGAAAAGCGATTCTAAGAGGCCTACCCAAGAAAAAAGTGCTTCCTTGCATGTCTTCTAGAAGGGCTTGTCCATTTACAATTTACGCGAATGCATTACAAATGAGTTTCAATAAACATTTTAAGTTGCAATAACACATATGTGATATAAACCTTAAGCAAATACTTCAAAGATGTATGATTTGTATAAATTAAAGAAGCAACTTTAAAAGAACTCCTTCTGAAGTATGTCCTATAAAGCCCTTTTGGAAGGCCCTCCATGGGTAGCGAAAAAGAAGTCCTTCAATTTGTGCAACTCCATACAAAAATTAAAGGAGAAAGGAATGTAGAGTGGAAGGCCTTTTGACTCTCATGAAGGCCTTTCGGAAGGGCTTTTAACTTCTGAAATTATCTACTGGGGAAGCTAGACGTATTTGAGGCAATAAGAAGAGAGACGAAGAACTTGAAATGCTGGCCGACACGAAAAACGGCAGACATTTTTATCAGAGAGTTAGGCGACTTACGGAAGGTCTCAAGACTCCTGAAAGAATAACCATGGCAACCTAGTGACCGATGTCCACAACGTACTTAAATTATGGGGGGAACACTTTTTGATCCTATTGAATGGACTGGAATGATGGACAACGCCACGATGTCTTAATTTCGTATTCCCGCGAAACTATTACGGCTGTGTAAAATGACGTCGAGCAATACCACCAGCTCCGTCAGAATTGGGAAACGAGGTTTCAGACAAGATGACTCCCTTTCGTGTGATATCTTTAATATGATGTTGAAGAAGATAATAAGAGCCGCAGAACTGAACCGCTCAGGCACAATACTTTACAAGAGCGTGCAACAAGGTAAACACGAGGGCTACGTCGTGTGAGGGTCTGGAGATGAACGAGGACAAAACGAAGTATTTCCTGTCATGTCACCAATAGTCAGAGCATAAGCGTCTTGGCACCCGCCTTAGTGTTGATAGTTACAAGTTTGATAAAGTAAACGACTTCGTTTATTTAAGCATCTGCATTAATAACAATAATAACGTCAGCAGAAAATCACTCTTTCCAACAAGTGCTACTTTGCACTGAGTAGGCAATTGAGGAGTAAAGTCCTCTCGTCGTACAAAAATCACACTATATAAGTCACTCATCATGCCTGTGCTGGTTTATGGCGCGGATGCATGGACAATGAAAACATCTGAAGAGGCGGCTCTTGGAGTTTTCAAGAAAAAGATTATGCGAAAGATGTATAGGCCTTTACGCGTTGGCGGCGGCAAGTACCGCAAACGATTGAACGTGAACTGTACGAGCTTTACAACAACATGGACATAGTGCAGCGAATCAAAATACAACGGCTACGCTGACTTGGTTAGGTCGTACGAATGAACACAAACGCTCCAGCTCTCAAAGTATCCAACGCTTGTCTTGATGGTGGTAACAGAGAAAGAGGAAATCACTTACTGCGATGGGAGGACCAAGTGGAGAAGGACTTGGCTTTAATTGGAATTTCCAAACGGCCAAAATCGCTTAGGCGACAATAGCGCCAAGTAAGAAGAAGAAGAGAGAAAAAATGGACCAGACCAATCAGAAATATATGTCTTGTCTGGCGAAAGATACAGATCGTTATTTTTATGTAACTTGCAGACGTAAGCTTTCACAAACTGGACATATATGGGAACATTGTACTTTTAAAACAAAACCACTTGTGTAAATCCTCTTTGGGTACTTAACTGAAACACATTTTTTTAGTTTTTCCAGAATACTGGTAAGTCAAAGAAGGGCAAAAAATTCAAAATTTGTGTGAGTGTCATGCATTAACAAAGAAAGTTGTAGGTATTGAGGTTAAATTGTTTTGAAGTTGCACTTATAAAGGTTAAAATGTTTTGCTTTAAAGACTTGCATTAATCAAGGAATTGCACATATTGAGGTTTGCGGTGACCGTGTACGCACTGTAAATATTTTTGATCGGTTAAACGGAAATTAAGTTAGGAACAATTATAAGGATCAACCTATGAAAAACGCAGGGCATTAAAAATTCTAAGTATGCATATTTTTTGCGCTTCTTTAGCAGTCACACAGTGTTATTATCCCGACGAAATTCTTGACGGTAGTACCGGGAGGGGGACGTTAAATGACGGTAGGAGGTTTAGTTTGGGTTAAAGTCTCACCCTGACGGGGTTAGGCTTTCCATGCTTCCTCCTCGTAAAATAAACATGTGCAGTTAAAAGTTCATTATTATAATGGACGAATAGTTTTGTATCAACATTTGTGAACTTCTATTTATGTGTACACTAAACAGCTGCACAAGCACTGCACAAATGGCTTGCAAGCCATCAGCTCTCATTTCAATCACTTCACACGCATAACAAATCAACTGCTACACTGACGAAAGGTTTTGTCATTCGAACGAATGCTGCACGACAGGCAAAAGAACAACAGAACAAAACTGAAGTAGAACCAAACTGAAGTAGAACAAAAATGCGCGCACTTAGTGTAGCGGTGGCAGCTAATCAACGAAATTTATGCGAATTCTTGCTTTGTATGAGTGCATACCCATATGTAGATAAGTACATGTGTGACCGCACACTTCCTATGCTGAAGTGTTTTACAAAAACAAAAGTTCAGAAGTGCTTATGGCCTGCTTACCTAAACGAAGTGTGATATGTTTCCTTTTTTTGGCTTCTTTTTTGGCTTAACATCTGAGAGTTTGCCTGCTCTTACATACATATTTATGTATTTACATAAAAAATTACAAAGTTCCAAAATATGCGGTTTTATTAATTACGTGTATATAATTATAATAAAAACAATCCACTTTTTATTTAATTAAAAAAAAACAAGGCACATATTCGTTTACATATGTATGTATGCACACCCCGCGGCAAAAATACACCAAAAATCAACGGTATATTGTACACTGCAGGCATGAACTTTATTGTACATACTAAAATTGAAAGGGCTATAGAACTGCATACTTTGAATTTTTATACAAATTCTAAAAAAACCTGTTGAAATTTTGATGGAGCTGTTGATTTCTTTTAACTTTTGTACATAGTTTGAAATTTGGATTTATATGGATTTGGTTAGACAATTTTCCTTAAAAAAAATCTAATCAAAATTAACTTAAAAATAAATAGCCCATAGTGGGTGCAATTATTCTTTTTTAGCGGGTGTAATACATAATTGGAGAATTATAAGAGAATGACATATGTGTAAAGAAGAAGTGGAAGATGATTGAAAATGAAATGAATAAATGTCAGTTGATTACAGAACCCACACGTGTTCAGTTGCAATAGCTGGCGACGAGTCACGGAACCTTTGAGTAATAGTTATTACAAAAANCTAAACCAACGTATTCAAAGCAGACTCCTTGAAGAGAAATCGCTAACAGTCGAGAAGGCTGAAAATATGGCATCGGCTTTCGAAATGGCTGAACAAGGAGGTGTAGAATTGCATCAAAAAACTAGTGGCGGGCTTGTCAATAAATTACACGACAAGAAATATGCAAAGAAAGGCAAACAAAAGCAAGGTAAAAAGGAAGAGGCACTGAACACACCTCACGAGAAAAATACTAAAGAAAGCAAGTGTTTTCGATGTGGTAACACCGCGCACATGGCAAGTCAGTGCCCCTACAAAAACACTATCTGTCACTTTTGTAAAATAAAAGGGCACTTACGAAAAGTATGCCTAAAAGAAAAGAGGCAGTTGCATCAAATTTCAACAGGCATGGAAAATAATACCCAAACGGTTGATGAGCTTTTCCAAATTAATGGAAGTACCGATAACGCGCGCGCAAAAATAATGCACACATTAATTGTAAATGGGGTATCGATGGAATTTGAGGTAGACACCGGTGCCCCTGTCACCATCATCGGTCTTTCAGATGCCAAAAAGCACTTCGGCAAAGAAAAGATATTCCCAAGCGATACTAAGCTATATAGCTACTGCAATACCGCGTTGGATTGTGCCGGATACATTCAGGTAGACGTAAGTACCAGTACGCGAAAAGTGTCAATGCGAATGTATGTGGTCCGCTCTAATCACAAACCACTGATGGGGAGAGAATGGCTAAGGGTGATTCCAGTAGACTGGAAAAAGTTGCTAGAACGGCGCGACACCAATGTTAATCGAATAACTTCAGCGGAAGGGAGTAAATTGGAGGCGGAGGTTTTCTTTAAAAAATTTCCGAGACTATTTTCAGCAACTCCTGGGAAAATCACTGATTTTCAGGCACGTCTGCATATTAAAGCTAATGAAGTACCCAGGGCGCTGAAGGCCCGACGAATTGCGTTTCCGTTATTGTCCTCAGTGGAACGAGAGTTACAGAAACAGGTGGAGGACGGTCTACTGGTTAAGGTGGACAATAGCGATTGGGCCACGCCCATCGTAGTGGTACGGAAAAGTAATGGTGCTGTACGATTATGTGGTGACTACAAAGTCACAGTCAACCCAGCATTAATTCTGGATGATCATCCATTGCCCACGATTGACGAGTTGTTCAGCACTCTTGCAGATATAATTGAGTTAATGGAAAAACTTAAAACTAGCCATTATTATGAAAAAACAGTCCACTTTTAATAAAAACAAGTAAAAAGTCTAAGTTCGGGCGGAGCCGAACATTAAATACCCGGCGCAAGTATTAAATATATGTCTTTCACCTTTCCGAAAGCTACCGCTACATGGTAAGCCGGGCTGTATCAATTTTGGGTAAATTAGCGTCCTTAAATTTCGAAATATTGAAGTTTCAAGCATTTCTGAAATTTACCGTTATATGACAAGCTCCGTAATTGTAGTTCGATTTTCAACGGTTTGCTTTTATGTGGCAAGCACAATAACCATACCGAGTTTGGTACAAATTGATAGAACGGTTACGGAGATACATATATGTGATCATAAGTGGGCGGTGCCACGCCTATTTTCAAAAATTTTATCATAAGCGTATTTCTTGGTAAACAATTGTTGCAAACATCAAAGAATCGAAGATTTCGTATTTCTCTAAATTACCGTTATAAGGGCGTGGTTATTGTCCGATTTTAAAAAGTTTCGGCCATTTGGTATGCAGTACCAAGGCCAACAAATGTGCCAAGTTTGGAAACAATTTATGTTTATATTCTTTTGAATTATTTGAAATGGGGCTTATATACTTATATACTTATATTTACTTTTAGCAAAAATTTCAAATAAATAACAGTAATTTTGTTTGCTTTTCGGGTCTCGTCTGGCAATATTCCTTTATAGGGGTATATGTATTTTGGATCCTCGGCTATAAATCTCTGTTATAAAACTGTTCGCCTTCGTCTGCTTTCTCCGCTATTTAAAGTCGATGTTTAAGATCCTTCAAAAGGGATTCCAAGCAGAAATGTTCAACAGCTAGTTATAGGGAGAGTCGATGCTGGCATAATTAAAAATCCATTAGTTTGATCGAATATCATTTGCCAAAGATCTGGTGAAAAAACTCGATGCACCGCTAGTTTCTTCCTACTGTTTTCTTCATCAGTAAAATTAACTTCAAAATATAAGAAAACGAATGCGGAAAGGTGCGCTCCATACTCAAATGCTGTCGTCGGAGCTGAGTACCGAGATTTACTGAATTATATGCACTAAAACTTCAGTGCCCTCGGAAGATGTTTAGAAGGATTATGAAACTGGACAATAACACTCTTTACTCAGCTTCGACGAGATCGTATGGGTCTTTAGCACACTTTACCGCATTCTTTTCTTATACTTTTAAGTTATTGTGATTTCGTTTCTACCAAAATATGTTACCTTTTTATTGCTCCTTTCTCTTTTCGTGTTCGATTCTAAATTAAAGGCAAAGGGTGAGAAAATTGTGTGTTCGTTTCTTAAAATGTCACACTTTTGAAAGGCAAAACAGGCTCCTGCCCTGTGAAGCTTTGTCAGGGGAGATGGTTGCCCTGAGAATCAGATGATTGTTCAAAACGACAATATTATGAAATGCGTGAGCTATGTAACACAGCCATTTGTATGTTAAGTATTCACGATCGCTCCTTAAGTATTTAGGTATGAACGTGTGTGTGCTTGTGAAAATGCAAGCGCCACTCAACAAGCAATTGAGTGAAAGTGCAAGGAACATGTTAATAACGAAAAGGCGGCGCTAGCCAGATACTCGGCGCAGAAAGTTCCGCTTGTAAAACCCGAGGAGGATATGCAGTTACAAAGGAATGCATTCGAGCCATCCATGACCCGCACAGAAAACTGTGGTTTGAAAGAAAAAGTTGTGTTCATAAAGTGTGGAAGTGTCAGTGCGTGCAGCGATTCGATTTAAATTCAGTTTTTTTAGTATACATGTGCATAAATAGCAATCCGCTTTACCGCTAGGTGCCGTACCACCACCAGGAATCACAAACGGATTTGAGACTGGAGCGCGATCCAAATGCAGACTCCGCCGCTTCATAGATTTTCACGGCTGGCAACCGGAGGACTTAACAGTGCCACAAAGTCCCGCAGCTAACCAGCGCAAATAAAGCGCACCTGGCCACCTAATAATCTGTACCAGCTGTAAGAAATATATGCTCCGGATACTTATATACAAGGGGGCGACGACATCACGAATAGCGCTGGACGGCTGCAAGTTAATTCAGCAGAGAGCGGGAGTAATAAATCTCACCCACCGAATTGTGAGCAACAAGAAGCCGTGGAGAACGCAGGACTGGCGAGAGGTGAATTCGACGTGAGCGAAGTCTTAAGGCTCCGTTATGCATACTTGGCATGGCTTGAGAGCTGTCACATAAGAAATCTGTTAAATGAGCCTCGCGTGTAATCGGTTATCGAACGCACAGCACTACATACGTAGAAGTCTGTTGGTTTTTGATTTCTACGTAAAAATGGTATAGCAGTGCATGCAATGCCATGTATGCATAACAGAGCCTTTATTTACTCGTTAGTGTACTTCAGCGACTTACCTGGCAGGTTCTCCGCCTCGCTAATAAATTCCGCGACCGGGAAAGCAACGAACGTGCCTGCTTGCTGTGGTACTTGCCAGTCGACGCTAACAGCAACAACAAACACAACATTAGCATGTTGGGCCGATACTTTTTTACCTCCTTATTCTTTTATGTTGTCACTAGGTTTCGATTTTTATCTTTTTATATTTTAGTTTTTTTTTCAGTAGTTGTAATATGGAACTTGAATTAGGTCGGCTTGCACATATGGATATCAGTGGACAAATACTGGCACACTGCAACCCACCACCCTGAATAGCACTAGTTAGAATTAGATTCGTACCGATTTGCCTATGCACTTTGGACTTTTTTTTTTATTTTTTTTTTTTGAATTCGTATTACTTTTGTTGTACTCTGATTTTTCTTTTCACTAAATAATTTCAATATTAATTTTCACTATTCTGCTTCGTCAGTTAATTTCCAGACGACGGAATACGCCCATCCGCGTGCGCGATCAGGTGGGACTAATTGTTTGCTCTCCCACCAAAAGTAACTGTTATGTATCTATGTAGGATTGTTGTTGTCCTTTATTTAATTTCCCTTTTCAGCTTCACTAATGCTGGTACCAACATCAGTGGAAAAGCAAAGGTGAGTGGATCTTACAAACATATCTATATACATACTTATTCTGTAACGTGCGAGGGTAGTGTTTTTTTTTGAAGTTGAATGAATTTACAAAGCATCTGAACTGGCGAAATATTACGGTTGCGTAGATATTATATTAGGGTAGATCACTTCTGGTTTGAAAATAAGGAAGGCGAATCTAGGTTTTTAGTTTAATTTTGAATTCGATTTAAATTAATTTTATTGAGTTTAATGTTAAATGTATGAATAGTGAAAATAAAAAGACATATTGGAAGAATGATAGCCGAAATACGTTTTTGTTTTGTTAATCAATGAAGGATTTTGGGTGTAGTGAAATGGAGCACTAATTGACGAAATTGCCATTATTCATTTTATTCAAATTGAGAAAGCATCAAAACTTTAGAAACTGAAAATCCTACACAATTTGCAATTATTCGTGAATGTATAAATATGCCCTAGAAATATGAATGCCGCTTTCGAATTTTTGTGGAGTAGGCTCTTTGTGGACCTATGGTATTCGATGGATGAATATTTAACGAAAATGAACTTAAGATATATGTAATTAGTCGTTTCTTCTCATATAAATGCCTTATTATGATTAAGTTCAGTGCTTTCTTTCATTACTTATCAGAAAATCATACCAAATAATTTTGACCGGTTTTACTATGCAAATACTCCTCTGTGCGTTGGCGAAAAGATTTACATAATTTCTTAAGCAGGGATCGCACGATTTGTACATTTGCACGTCCGGCAGTCACAGAGTGGTGTTGTCTAGAAATTTGTATCGAGAATGAGTTCAGCACAATAGTAAAATATAAAAGAATACCTCTCCGTAACTGTGAAAATGTACAAATCTGTACAAATGTACAAATCGTGTGATCCCTGCTTTATACATATACTTTATAAATAATCTTGTGAAAACCTAAGAGATATTCAGCCCGATTCTGAATATTCTGCCGGATTTTTTCCCCGAGGAATTTATATTTCCCGGAAAAGAAATCCTCCTATTCCACACTCAACGGGAGAAGCAGATTGAGGGAAAACAATTTCGAATTGTCGAAATCAGCTGTTTGCTTGCTTTTTACATTTCAAATGAAATGTAAATATCAACTACGTTTGCAAAAATTCTGGTAAAAGTGTATATTTTCAATAAAAAAACATGTTTAGTATTGGTTTCCGGCTTTTAATGAACGAAGAGGAGCAAGAAATCGTTCCACCAAAGTAGTAAGAAGATACTTGCGTGACCGGGCGAATCCGCTAGAATTGCCGGACTCCTTGTAAATAAAAAATGTATTTTTTTTTTTTTTTTTACTTTTACTAAGTGTTATTTCTTAAGATTTGTGAAATATTATAGAGTAAATAAGGCCGCGTTTCAATATTTGTTGGAAGTTTTGACGATACACACTCAGCCAGCCAAGAAGCAGTTCGCCGTTTCCCCCATAGTAAAGCTGAGCGGAATATTACACTTCTTTGCTGAAGGCGGCTACCAAACGGGAGTTAGTAAAGACCACGACGTTTCTCTCGCACAGTCTAGTTTCAGCAAAGTTTTGACTGAAGTGCTCGAAATCTTTGAGGAGCATTTGTGCCCAATGTGGATTGAAGTAGCAAAGACAGCCGAAGAAAAACGAAAAATTGCACAAGCTTTATATGTAAAGCATGGCTTTCCCGGTGTAATTGGATGCATTGATGGAACGCATGTGCGAATCATAGCTCCCACTGAAAATAAACATCTCTACTATAACAGAAAGGGAAACTACAGTTTAAATGTGATGCTTGTAAGTTTTTTCTATAGATGTTAATTTTTTTATAAAAATAAGTGGTCACTTTTACAGCTGTGTGATCATGAACTAAAAGTCTGCTACGTTGATGATGTTCCTTTATTTGGAATATCAGCGATTTAAGAGCTCACTTTGAGCACGATTACTTGCGAGGAGTACCAACTTTTGGCTATTAGGTATAAATTTTAAAATTAAAAAATATATGTTGCTTATAGTTAATATTATAACAAATTTTAACAGGCGATGCTGTTTACCCTTTAGAGCCATGGCTCTTGACGCCACACAGGGTTCCAAATGAAGGCTCTACTAAAAGTAGATTCAGTAAAGTCCACTCGAAGTGCCGCAGTCTAATTGAACGCACAAATGGTGTGTTAAAGGGTCGATGGAGGAGTCTTCTCGGTGCGAGAGAGCTCCATTACACCCCAAAGAAGGCGGCAAAAATTGTTTATGTTTGTTGTGCATTACACAACATTTGTATAAACTTCAAAGCAGATTTTGTTGCAAATGATGAACCGACAATGGACGATTTCAGTGATATTAGCGAGCAAAATGCTCTAACGCAAACGCGGTATCTAAATGCAGCGCAGTGAGTACGAAGCGATATCGGGTTGAACTTATAAAGTTCCGCGAACAAATTTCACACAAACGAAGAATCTGGGAACTACCGTTGATTTTTGGCAATTTTTTTTCGTTGACTAATGCACTTTACTTTTTGCATATAAAAATTATGCTTTTTTAGGTTTTGTTCTTGAATGAATTATCTTTTCATAAATCAATATTCTAAAAATGGTTTACTTAGACCAAAATAAAATAAAATTGCAATTACGTGTATTTAGTGAATCAGTTTTATATAATCGAGCGCACTTGTGCCCGAAGGAATTACAACTTTTTTCGCTTATATTCTTCCAACTCAAACACTCTTTAAAAGCCTCATCTGAGCAACATCTAGAAAATTTTTTAGGAGATTCTTAATTTTATGAGATACACATCCTTTGAAATATTTACAAAAAAAAAGAGAAAAGAGCTTACCGTGTGAAAATTCCACCAATAGCTAAGAAGGCAAACAATAGCGTTTTATATACTACACTCACGTTTTATTTATATTATATTCAACAAATTAACACAGGTACTTCATTGTTTGTAAAAAATAAATTCAAATCAAATTTTTTTCCAATATTTAGATTTTGATTCCTCCAGTTCCAGCAGTCTTCGATTTTTTCAATATTATCCTCTACTTCCCTAAGCCTCAACCTCTCCATTTGCAGGTTATGTCTTTTTGCCTCTGCTAACTCTTCTTTATGTAGGTCGTAGAGCCGGTCTATACCCCAATAGATTTTTTTTTTTTTTTTTTTTTTTGCTGCTGCTCCTTCATGGCTTGGCGCATTTCTTTTTGGATGGCCAACTCTTCCATTATAGCCTCCGCAGATGCTGAGCTTTTTTTGGAACCAGTTCTCGGTGGGTGATACTCTGTATTTTCCTTATCCTCTGGCGGCGAGATCTCTATTGTAGGTGCAGGAGTTCCTGACGATGAGCCCAGCCCAAATGTTTTCGCCACACCTCCCACAGATTCCTTCATGAAAATTAAATTATATATTGCCTCCTCCGTTGCCGAAAACTTAAGCTCTGAATTATGGCCATCACCAGTCGTTTTACTGACTTTCAGATTTTGAGCCGCCTTATGCCGCACGTATTTTTTTTGATCGGACCATACCTGTACTGTGTTTTTCGATATTTAATACTCGTATTTATTTTCAATAGGAATTTATCATTCTCACCTTCTTCCACTCGATTTTGGTCCCGCTGAGTATAACTCAGTCTCCAAGCTCTGCCAAAATCTGCCAAGCTCCTCCTTACCGCCTTTAAAAAACCCGCGTGCGATGTCCAGGCGTAAATATAAATTCATATATAGAAACACTTATACTTACATTTTTGCAACCAGCCCCCTCGGAAATTGTTGGCGGAATTATTTTTAAAAAATGTCATCATATTCCCCTTTTTATGTTCATTCGTAATGCCTACTTTTTTCCCGCCCAAAAATCCGCCAATTCGAAGTTCATTTAGAAATGGAGGGAAAGAAAAACGGGAAAATTTCCCGGAGATTTTTTATTCGGAATAGCAAAATAGAGAAAAGGAGAAAAATTCCCGCGGATTTGTTATTAGGAATCGGGCCAATTATGATCGAAAATTAAAATGAACAAAAAAAACTTTTTAACAAACCTTGTACTAAAATTTCTCGCTAGAGGTAATTTAGTTAACCTAGATTTTAGTTTTCGCAGCCCGGGCCCCCCAGTATCTGATGTGAATTCATTTCTATGAAATTAGTAAAAAAAACAAGTAAGAAAGTCTAAGTTCGGGCGGAGCCGAACATCAAATACCCGGCGCACGTACTAAATATATGTTTTTCACCTTTCCGCTACCGCTACATGGTAAGCCTGGGTGTATAAATTTTGAGTAAATTAGAGTCCTTAAATTTCGAAATATTGAAGTTTCAAGCATTTCTGAAATTTACCGTTGTATGAAAAGCGGCCTCAATTTTAATCCGATTTCAATTATTTTACTTTTATGTGGCAAACACAATAACCATACCGAGTTGGGTACAAATTGGTTGAACGGTTACCGAGATACATATATGTGATCATAAGTGGGCGGTGCCACGCCCATTTTCCAAAATTTTATCACAAACGTATTTATTGGTTAAGAATTGTTGCAAGCATCACTTTTGAATAAATTAGCTTTAATATTTACTAATTTATCGAAGATTTTGTATTTCTCTATATTACCGTTATATGGGATGTGGGCTTGGTTATTGTCCGATTTTAAAAATTTTCGGCCATTTGTTGTGCGAAGACCAACAACTGTGCCAAGTTTGGAAGAAATTGGTGCAGCGGCTACCAAGATATACACATGTAACCATAAGTGGGCGTGGCTACGCCCATTTTCCGAAAATTTATAATATTCTTATTTTTGGTCTAAAACTTATTGTAAATATGAATTTTGAGTGAATAATCTCCAGTAGTTACTAAAATATCGCAGTTTTCGTATTTCTGAAAATTACAGTTATATGGGAAGTGGGCGTGGTTACAGTTCGATTTCGCCCATTTCCAATACCAACCTACCTTGGAAACGTACATACCAAATTTCGTTGAGATATCTCAATTTTTGCTCGAGTTATCGTGTACACGGACGGACGGACAGACGGCCGACAGACAGACATGGCTTAATCGATTTCTCTTTTCATTCTGATCATTTATGTATACATTTGTCTATATCTATCTCGATTCGTTTTGGCTGTTACAAACAACCGTTATGTGAACAAAATTAATATACCCTTGTGCACAAGTGCGCTCGGGTAAAAAAATAATAGTGCGTTTATGTCACCGGCCGTCTTCACATGCTAGAAAATTTCGCTTGTGTTCTGCTTTTTTCTCTCACAACCGAAATAAGAGTTTTGTTGACTGAGCATTTGACAGCATACTTTTTCATTTGTAAAATGTCGCCAACAAAGAAGGTTCGGGCTTTTCATGCTAAATTTGTATTTTCCACCAAAAAAACGATGTTTATACTCTGAAGAATTCTGCGAAATGAGAAAATACTTTTCAAACAACAAAAATTATATTTTTAATATTTTTATTGAGCTTTGTACCACGATTGTTTATTAGGAAAAATTTAAAAAGCAACAAAGTCTAAGCGGTAGAACTTATAGCAGCTATTTCGGAGATCACCACATCTCTTCATCAGCCTTATTTTTTTTCTAGACTTCAGCAGGGATCGAACCTGCGTAATCGATATTCGGTAACAGGTCTAAATAACACAAGATATTTCAACACATACCAACTCAACACATTAACTCAACATATGACTTTTCTATATAAATTATTCCAACACATGATTTTTCAACACGAACAATTTCGCTTGACTTTATTTTTATTAGATTCAACAGAAAATTTTTGTTGCACAGCCGTTTTCACACAGAATTTGTTTCTCTCTAACGCATTGCCGAATTGTTTTTGTAATTTGACTTTCGTCAGTTTTTTTGTTTGTATTTCAAATGAAAAATACAGGAAAAAAACGTAGTATCATACGGGCATTAAGAAACGCAAACTAGCAGAAAATAGCAAGTAACTAGCTGATCAGTGTATTTGACATTTGAAAATATTTGACGCAATTTTTTTTATACGCGTTTTATATATAAAAAGTATTCACAAATACATTTTGCAATTTCATCAATTTAATGATTCGCTCATTTTTACTTAAGAAATACCAATAATTTGGAGAAACAAACAAATAAAAGCCAGCAAATGAAACAACCTAACCTCGCTCGTTTACGCTGTTTATTCATTTTGACAGCTGCTATTTTCTGCTAGTAAAATCTTTAGTTGCAGAAATTATCAGGAGGCAAAAAAAGAAGAGCATTAGAACGAAAGCCGCTAGTTTTTTGGGTTAAGAAACGCTTTCCAACAAAAAATAGTGATAATTATCTGTGAAGAAACCAATCTAATATCATGAAGAATACAGAACAACGCATCTATACACATAAATTAAAGAAAACCAAAGCGAGTGGATATTAGAGAAAAGTTAGTGGTTATTGCTTAAAGGTATAATAAATACATGGATTTCAGTACCAAAAGAACTGAAATCAGCAAAGGCAAATATTTTCTCTATAATTGCTGCATTATATTAATTGCTGACTCAATAGCCTTCTTCTGCATCAAAGCAACTGTCAAAAATTTCCAGCAGTAAAAAGTTACGAATTGGCACAGCAGAAATGTAAAATTTTCTCACTATAGTAGTTAAAAAGTTTTTTCACCATAGAACTTTTCTACTGATTGGCACAGGCCCTACGCAGAAATGTGTTCTCTGCAAAAGTTGTTCAGCCCCTTTTCTTTGCAAAACAGAAAGCGAATTCTACTTAGTGAGGGTTATAATCCCTAGCGCGGCCAAAGGCCGCTTACGCAGAAAGGTGTTCTCTGCAAAAGTTGTTCAGCCCCTTTTCTTTGCAAAACAGAAAGCGAATTCTACTTAGTGAGGGTTATAATCCCTAGCGCGGCCAAAGGCCGCTTACGCAGAAAGGTGTTCTCTGCAAAAGGTGTTCAGCCTCTTTTCGTCGCAAAACAGAGAGAGAATTCTACTTTGTGAGGGTTATAATCCCTAAGCGCGGCCGAAGGCCGCCTACGCAGAAAGGTGTTCTCTGAAAAAGGTGTTCAGCTCTTTTTCTTCGCAAAACAGAAAGGAGAATTTTACTTAGTGAGGGTTATAATCCCTAAGCGCGGCCATAGGCCGCCTACGCAGAAAGGTGTTCTCTGCAAAAGGCGTTCAGCCTCTTTTCGTCGCAAAACAGAGAGAGAATTCTACTTTGTGAGGGTTATAATCCCTAAGTGCGGCCGGAGGCCNGCAAAACAGAAAGGAGAATTTTACTTAGTGAGGGTTATAATCCCTAAGCGCGGCCATAGGCCGCCTACGCAGAAAGGTGTTCTCTGCAAAAGGCGTTCAGCCTCTTTTCGTCGCAAAACAGAGAGAGAATTCTACTTTGTGAGGGTTATAATCCCTAAGCGCGGCCATAGGCCGCCTACGCAGAAAGGTGTTCTCTGCAAAAGGCGTTCAGCCTCTTTTCGTCGCAAAACAGAGAGAGAATTCTACTTTGTGAGGGTTATAATCCCTAAGTGCGGCCGGAGGCCGCCTACGCAGAAAGAAGACCATCAAATATCAATCATTACAATACCCAACACATGTGTTAAACAAGTGTGTGTTGAGTTGATATGGGTTGAGTTGGTGTGTGTTTAGTTTGTGTGTGTTGAGTTGACCTGTGTTATTTAGACATGTAATCGTTTAGGAAGGACCTGCCTGAAACTATACAAAAAAGCAAATAAGCAAATGGATGTATAGAATTGACAACAACTACCACGCTGTCGAGTTTAAATAGCGGCAAATAGCTGCCTTTGATAGAAGTTGGTTGAATAAGGAAAATGAATTAGCAACAAGAGTTTCCGGAATGTATGTACATAGCTCAGTGGTTAATGCTTCTGACTTTGAACATCGATTACGCTGGTTCGATCCCTGCTGAAGTCTAGAAAAAAAATGAAGTCTGATGAAAAGATGATGTAATCTCCGAAATAGCTGCTATAATTCTACCGCTTAGACTTTGTTGCTTTTTAAATTTTTCCTAATAAACAATCGTGGTACAAAGCTCAATAAAAATATTAAAAATAAAATGTTAATAAGCCACAATAACATTGACAAATACATAGTTTAGGAAGAGCCTGCCTGAAACTATACAAAAAAGCAAATAAGCAAATGGATGTATAGAATTGACAACAACAACCACGCTGTCGAGTTTAAATAGCGGCAAATCAGCTGCCTTTGATAGAAGTTGGTTGAATAAGGAAAATGAATTAGCAACAAGAGTTTACGGGATGTACATAGCTCAGTGGTTAACGCTTCTGACTTTGAACATCGAATTCGCAGGTTCGATCCCTGCTGAAGTCAAAAAAATGAAGTCTGATGAAAAGATGATGTAATCTCCGAAATAGCTGCTATAATTCTACCGCTTAGACTTTGTTGCTTTTTAAATTTTTCCTAATAAACAATCGTGGTACAAAGCTCAATAAAAATATTAAAAATAAAATGTTAACAAGCCACAATAACATTGACAAATACATAGTTTAGGAAGAGCCTGCCTGAAACTATACAAAATAACTATACAATAAAGCGATGTATAGAATTGACAACAACTACCACGCTGTCGAGTTTAAATAGCGGCAAATCAGCTGCACTTGATAGTAGTTGGTTGAATAAGGAAAATGAATTAGCAACAAGAGTTTACGGGATGTACATAGCTCAGTGGTTAACGCTTCTGACTTTGAACATCGAATTCGCAGGTTCGATCCCTGCTGAAGTCTAGAAAANAATAGCTGCTATAACTTCTACCGCTTAGACGTTATTGCTTTTTCAATTTTTCCTAATAAACAATCGTGGTACAAAGCTAAACAAATATATTAAAAATGAAAATTCGTCTAGGTTTGTAAACCACGTGAAAATGTTCTCTTCCTATGTGAGTTTTGGATCTGACAGCAAAGATGCAATGACCATCTTGAACGCAAAACTTGAAAAATTAGGTAAATATAACGCTTAAGATTCTTTACTTTTCAATTATTAATATCAATTACACATTCCAGAAGAGCAAAACAACCATTTGCAAAACGAACTAAAAAACATATCTTCTATGCTTGCCAAGCATATGGTCTCTTTGGAAAGACTTTCCACCACGTTTTTCCGAAGCCTTCAAATTTAAAGTTTTTTCCATTCAACTCGAAGTAAGAAATGGACGATGTACAGAAAAATATTACATCTATGCCAAAAAATGAAATTGTATGTCTCTGTAAATATAATTTAGACGTATTGTTTCTTATATAACTACAGTGGTATCTGGCTGGAGTGAACACCCGATGCTATGAACACCTCGCAAGAATGAACATGAAAATTTTTCCATTGAGTACTCTATAGAGTGAACAATTTTGAGTATTTGTAAAGTGAACAAAATTTAAAATCAATTCCTTCCAAATTCAAAACTGTAACGAAAAACTTAATACCAAAGGGGGTTTCAACTCGGAGATTCGGCAACTAATGAAGTGGGAAGACCATCTGAAGACCTGTAACTTCGCCTCTAGTGTGAGCAAGCTTTGGTCAACCGTAAGGTCATTGTCCAATCCGACGAAGCATGACGACAGAGTTGAAATATCTTTTGGCGACCACGCTTCGTCCGACCCGGAGCGATGCGCGAGCTATTTTAGCCGACAGTTCATACTGCATCCTCCGGCGGACAAAGCCAAACGTAGAGTGACCAGAAGGCTGCAAAAACTGCCAACACCAAGTGCGCTTCTTTTTTTTCAGCAGCGACGGGGAAAGGATAGCCATCGGGAAGGCGAAAGTCTCCAAAAGCATTGAACCCGACGGAATTTTCATGCTGATGCTCAAAAATTTGGGTCCTGCGGGAGTGGAATATCTAACCAAGGTCCTTAACCTGTCCATGGCCACTATCACCGTACCAGACATCTGGAAAACGGGGAGAGTGGTTCCACTGCTTAAACCGGGGAAACCGTCCAACAAAGGAGAGTCTTCTCGCCCGATAGCTCTCTTTTCCCCGGCTGCGAAGACACTAGGGACCCTTCTACTCCCGCACTACACAAATTACTGATCCCCAGCGAAGCATCAACATGGGTTCCGTAAAGTGCACAGCACAACAACAGCACTTGACGCCATAAACACCCAGATAACTCGTGGCCTAAACCGAGACCTGTGAGAGAACTATTCAAGTAACGCTACTAGAAGACAAACGGTGGGCGACGAATTACTTGAGTGGTCGAAACTCGTCAGTGATCTTTAGAGACAAAGCGGGCAAACCTAGGAAAATAAAACAGGGAGTTCTCCACGATTGTTCAACTTTTACATTTCTAAGCTTGTCTCGATTGCATCTTATGCTGGCGATTGCTCAATAATGGTTATCTCGCCGAGCTTTCTCGCTTCGTCGCTGCACGGAGCCTAACCCTCTCCCCTACAAAATCCTCAGCAACGCTTTTCACCACTTGGACGAAGGAGGTCAGACTGCAACTGGGTATTCTCATCGATGACGAACTAATTTCGACGTTGAATAAGCCGAAGGTCCTCAGAGTAACCTTCGAAGGTCTACTCTCCTTCTCGGCACATACAACCCCAATTGTCAATGAAGTACAAAGCCCCAACAAAGTCCTCAACTCGCTAGCCGGCAGCGTCTGGGGCAAAGACAAAGAAACGTTGTTGGCAACGTAAATACAAGGCAATTGGCCGGCCGGTTTTGAACTATACAGCCCCTGTGTGGTTACCGGGGACTAGTAGGACGCAGTGGATGAAGCTGCAGACCTGCCAAAAACACGGCACTAAGACAGCGACAGGATTCCTTCTGATGTTGCCGCATTAAGGAGCATAACACAATGCTCTGCAAGCAATTCCTAGTAGGGTGTCATCGTGTTAGCACCCAAACAGACTTCTGCTTGCGGAAGAATCCTCGCCACGGCATGTCAGAAAGCATCTATAAGAACTGACGGACGAAGTCCGGGGTTCATAAAACTACCTCTGAACCCAACAGCTTACCGACAGGCCTTGAACGCAATTCAAAGAGAGCCAGTCCCGAGTTATATAGACTCTCGACCTGTGAATGCCGTTCTGGGCACGCAACCACCTGGCGTGGACGCTTCGTCTGCCTCGGGAGACTCGGGCCACATAGCCCAACTTCGATCGGGCTACTGCAGCAGGTTGAACTCATACCTGAACAGAATAAATGCAGATGTGCCAAATGAATTCCCGGCATTCGGAGAGACGCTCCATGACTCGCAGCATCTCTTCGCATGCCCACTGAACCCCACCCTGCAAAGGTCTCTGGCCTTATGGACAGACCCCATCGAGGCTTCACGCTTCCTGGGTATACCGCTATAGAGCTTGATGACAACGATACAACAACAACAGGAAACATGTGTTGACATTAGCTGTGGGAAAAGACGATACTTCAGAGTTCTTAAAAATTTAACTTTAAAAGACGCACTGCGCAATAAAATTGATTATAAGAACAAAAAACTCAATCTGGATATAGTGAACAATCTGTTTTCTATGAACTGGTCTTGCATTAATTAGTTCACTCGACCCAGATAGCACTGTACTTACATTATTATAATTTTTTTATCTTTCGTAGGTAGTATATATAAGACAAACTATCGGGTCCAAGGATATTTCGAAATCACTAAACGAAATGTTTACCGAAGAATTCGCACTTATTTTAAACAGGGATGGCAGCCAGAAAAAAAATGCATTGCGAAAATATAAGATCTTCTCAAAATATGCTTTTGGTAAGTTAACCCTCATTACTAAGTCATTACGTATTTATTTACTTTTTTAATCACTCATACGCCATGTGTCATTTACAATGTTTTCTAACAGTACTATTTTTTGTATTAAAAAATATCACTCATACGCCATGTGTTATATATTGAAAATATATATTTACATATTTTAAATTCGTCTCACTTACAATATACAGTGAAAGCTCTTTCAAACGGAAGCTCTCATAAGCGGACATCTCCCTTAGCCGGGCGATGTTGATGGACCCAAGCTTTTTGGTACATTTTTCATAGAAAGTGCGCTCTATTAACAGGACGATCACATGTACGGACGCAGACGCAAAAGTATAGTTTTTAGGTACCCGAAGCTCTATTAAGCGGACGCGAATCACTGTTAACCGGACACTTAAACTCTTTATGGACAGCTTTTGCCAACTGTGCGACAATTTCCTGAGAAATCGAAATAATGCAAACTCGAATAAATAATTCGGGGAATCCCCTCAAACTCAAATACATAATAATTAGAAAAAAATGTAAATGCAAAGGTTATTGCCAGTACACAGATGTAATTTAAAGAAGCAAGAATGGGTCGTAAAAATGTGTTATCTTTAAAAGAAAAAATACAAGTTATAAATGCTGCGCATAAAGAAAATCTATCTGTTAGGGGTGCCGCGATTAAATTTAAAATTAGCAAGACTCAAGCTGCGGAAATCTTAAAAAATAAAGATGAATTCAAATTAAAATTGTGCTCTGGCGGCAATTTAAACACCAAGCGGAGATTTATTGGTTCTAAAGGGTCGCAAATAGACAATTTGTGTCTGAATTGGTTTGCACAAATAAGAAATAAAAGAATTCCAATATCAGGGCCAATTATAAAAGCAAAAGCCCTTGAAATCGCACAGCAGTTAGGCGTAATTAATTTCAATGCTTCGGATGGTTGGCTCCAAAAATGGAAAAAAGAAACAACATCAGCTTCAAAAGCATTTCAGGTAAAGAATTGCGATTTCACTATTTCGTGTATATGCATGGGTGTCGCCAGGATCGAATTTAGGGGAGGGCCCGACATATAAAAAAATCCCAACATTTTCATCTTTACACATTCATGTTTCTGGCATGCGGGGGACGATATGTACTTGCCGATTTCTTTTACAAAAATTATTTAAAGAGCAGACGTCTCGGTTGCTCAGCAAACCGGTTAATCGTTCCTGCAAACATTTCACATTGATTCTCTAAAACAAATTTTCGATGTATCCTTAAAATGCATAAACCTAAAGGTAAATTTTATATGAAATTAAACTAACAATTTGTTAAAACTAGTAGTAACCGCCGAAATACGGGTGAGTACTTAGCTCAAAATTTATTTAAAGAACTTCGTGAAAGACAATAATTAATCTTGTATTGCTAGACACCTGATAACCCAGGATAATTTTTAAGTTCTTAAAAGACATTACTCTACTCTAAGCTTCGTGCAGTGGGCCATGAGAAAACCGTCATCTTTAAGGTATAGTCCAACCTTTCACAATATCTGGTATTAGTCTTAATCTGAAACGCAATAATCATTGAAAATTGGCGCCGTTTATGGTGAAAAGCATTTAATATCACACTTTCAAACTAAAGCTTTCTTAACCCTAGAAACCTAATCTATTTGGGAGTAACGTAAGCCTTAACATACGCCGTAGAGGCTTATTTACTTAAAAGATAACCTGTGAGCTAAAATATACTTAGTCCTGCCATAGTTTTATTAATAAAAACTATAACCACATTTATTTAAAACAAAAAAATAAAAAGTAAATTGTGTGTTAAAATTAAAAAAAAAAACTACCCATTCCGTATACGCCTCGCAGACGTAGATTATACTTTTAGGGTTAACCCTTTCAGTACAAAAATTCAACCACTGGTTCTAAAAAATTTTAAATATGTATACCGGCTAATTTTGGATCGTTCATTCTAAAAATCACATACAAAAATGTGTAAAGCTTTGAGGTTTGCAGTCATTCAGGGTCCTTTTTAATGGTCAGTGATATCCTAGGTGTTTAAAAAAGAAAGGGATCTCAGCTATTTTTATTTTTTGCTTTCGTGAAGTATATTTCAAAACTGTGAATAATACCTAATAACTTTTCCGAATCTCAATTCCACGGAAATATGGTTAATATTTTTCAATAGATTATATTACTCACTATCAACTTTTCTGCCGCTTTTTAGTTTTTTGACAAACACGTCAACTGTAACTGCAGCTTGCACTTTAGTTTGATATATAGCTCAATTCTTTGGCTGCTGCAGATCGGACTAACTAAGTCGTTTGACTGTGCAATTATATATAGATACTAAAGGCCTGAACTACAAAAATAGCGGCATGTAACACATCATGCAAGTGCCAGTTTATATCATGCCGCTTATACTTGTTTGAAAGTGATATATGAAGACATTGCCGAATAAATTCAAATCAAATCATGCATCAAATTTATGCATGTCAACAAAAGGAACACATGCGACATATTCAGCATTATTATTTACATTGTATATACGGGAAGAGATTTTCCGAATTTTGCAAGCTCCTACTATAGTAAAATTTATTAAACAATTATCTAATTAAAAATCTATATACCAACGGTGGGCAAACGTGCCTCTTTGAGCCAAATGCGGCTCTTTGCTTAGCAAAGTGCGGCGCTTTTTACTTTCTCCCAAAGTTAAAAAAAAATAACTAAAACCGAGATTTCTCTGCTTTTCGCATCGAAAGAGCTAAAAAAATATAAGGCACTAGAAATGCAACATAAAGCTTTGCCATTGCTTGAATTCCGTCAACAAGTACCAGATTTAAAATATCCGCTGTTGAAAACATCTGCGTGCCGTATATTTTCAATTTTTGGTACAACGTATAACTGTGAGTCTTTGTACTCTACAATGAAATTCGTAAAGTAAAAATACCGTTCACAATTAGTTGCTTTCGCGTACCTGATAATTATTGAAAGTTATAAAAATTATCAGCTTTTTGTGTTCGCGTACGCAGAAAACTTGCAAAGTAAGGAAATTGAGAGAGCAAAATGACATTTCATTTGAAGGAAATCTGCCAGTTTCTGCTGGAAAAAAATTTCCCAACAGCAATTTGCCTACAAGAAAACAGCTGATCAAAAACTGCTGGTTGGAATTTACGCAAATCCCTAAATTGAATTTGATGGTTTGGAAGTTAAAATAGTAAAATGCGACTAATTAAAGTTATAAGAAGTAAGTAATTATTCGTTTAGTCAGTGAACTGTGTCAGGATAAGACTTCGAGATTTGTTTTCCTACGTTTTAAATTTTTTTGAAAGTTTCTGCAAATTTTCTGTTCGCGTACTATTTTGGATATTTTTCTCTTGTGAGATAACAGATGACATTTTGCCGGAATTTCACTTTTCGAAATTTTTTACTGGAGATTTTAAACGAACGTACCTATTGACTATCCAACATTTAACAGAATTGTTACGAACGGCTTTAACTGACGTAAAACCAGATTTTGAAAATCTCGCCAAAGGGATCTTTTGAATTTTCTTTTATATCTATCTTACGTACAATAGAATAATAATAAAATTAATGTTTTTCATTTCTAATAGTAATTTTATTTAAAAATAAAATTTTTGTTTTTCTTGTTTAGCCAAAGAACGGCTAACAGTTCTATTTTGTGTAAGCATGGCTGGCGAAAAGCAGCAGGTGCTAGTAATTGGTGAAGCTGCCCACCCTCGTGCTTTTAAAAACATAAATGTGAAGGATTTGCCAGCTATTTGAAAATCGAATCGAAAGTCCTGGATAACTCGTGAGATAATGACGGAATGGCTCCACCTATTCGATAGAAAAATGATAAAAGAGAATAGAAATGTTTTGTTATATTTAGATAACGCCACTTCACATTCCAGAGACGAGTTAGTCAGAGAGGGTTCCACATTGGAGTCGATCGAGGACCGGATCTCACCCCCAATTGGAACCTTATATAAAGACATATTTCTCCACAATCTCCGGAAATCGGATCAAAGATGGCGCACCGTGGCAGGCTGCCGTTTATCCAAACTATTGTGGCCTGCGTACAGCCCAGAGAGAACACACAACCTACTAAGTAAACCCAGATCTGACGTTGCTAGGCTTGTTGCGACTCTTACTGGGCATTGGCCGATTGGTACCCACGCGAGAACGCTGGGAATCGCCTACAACGACTTCTGTAGAAGCTGCAGAGATGAGAACGAGCAGGAAACAGTAGAACACCTGCTTTGCAAATGTCCAGCTCTAATGAGGAGCAGAAATACCATGCTAGGAGCATATGAGTTCACATCGTTACGAGAGCTATCTGATGTAAGTCTCCACAACATACCCTACTTCATCAACCAGGCCGGCTGGTTCTAACATACTCATTCGAGGTATGTGGTATCAAAATGGCACTTAGCTGCTACTTGGGCGTAATAGTTTTCCGCCACCATTCTAACCTAACCTAACATTCCAGAGACCTCATACTAGAAAATGTCAAGTTAATATTTTTGCCACCTAACACAACGTCAGTTTGTCAACCACTTGATCAAGGAATAATACAGAACTTTAAATTGCATTACCGAAACTCTCTATTAAAAAAGTTTTGTCTGAAATTGAGAGTTCCAAAAGTGCCACAGAACTTGCAAAATCAATAAATGTGTTGGAGGCATTATATTTTATGAAAAATGCTTGGAAAAAAGTTAATACCGCAACAATAAAAAACTGCGTTCGAAAAGCGAGTTTTGTTAAAACTGGGTGGTCGTCCAGTGACTCTGAAGATGATTTGCCATTAGCTCAAATAAGGCAAAGTTTTTTTGATCCAGAAATCATTTCCCCTACTGAAGAAATGTTACAAGTGAATAAAGCAAGCTTGTCTACATTCATCGACTTTGACAATAATGTATGCACCGAGACAGAGTCTATTGAACCCGAAATCACTGAAGAACTAATTGATGGAAGTAGCAACTCAGAATGGGAAGAGGAGGTAGACAATGCCCCCGGAGGTATCCAAACGTATGGTGAGGCTATAGTGGCTTTAAAAAACTTACAACAATTCTCTAGAAATAACTACGAGGTCTTTGAGCAACTTAAAAATATTGAATCCGTTTTCCAATCTGAACTTCTAAAACAACAAGAAGCTAATAAACGTCAAACAACAATTACAAATTTTTTTTTAAATAATTAAATATTCAGTACAAAATGGTATACGTAAATATGTGAATATCTATTTATTTCAACATTAATAAAAAAAAAATATGTCCTTTATTTTAATTTTCTTTCTTTATATGTAATTGTGTATGTACGTTTTAATTTTTGTTAAGGACAATCTATTCCTTCAGTGTCCGCTTATGGGAGATTCCACTGTAGTTCATATGTATGTATTTTTTTCACAGATGCGGTGAAACTTGAAGATGACCATTATTCCGATTTCGAAGCATCAATGCGGAAGGGTTTTCGTAAGATGAAGAATAAGGTGTATAGGAGACGCTATAATAATAAGATTACCCATGAAGCAGCATCCACGCAAGAGGATAAATAATATTTATACACTTCACATATTGCAGTTGAGTTAAATGTTATGTTCAAATTTAATTTATGTTATATTCTGATTTGGGTTAATATAAAATATATATATATTACTTCAACATTGCAATAAGTTTCAAAATTAAATTTTGCTTTGTGTTTATATGTAATTTACCAAAATTCAAGTACATTTAATAAAAATACTTGCTGCTTTACTAAAACTTTATTCTTTTATTAAAAGATAAATATGAAAAGGGCACTAATGGAGCACTTATTCAAAGCGCTCACCAAGGTCTTTTTTAGGAGCAGTAGGAGAGCGCTTCTTTCTAATGACACACAATGTTAAAATACAATGAAGTGTGAAATTAGGAATGCAGCGCTTACTGCTGATTATGGAGCGCTCTAAAAGCATAGACAGACGGCAACGTTGATCCGGATTAACGCCGCAATTGATCTGATAAAAATGTGCATTGACAGACGGCAGTAATGCGGATTAACGAGCCGCGAGGTGGTAGGTTCGAATCCCACGCCCAGTAGAACATGAATTTAATTTTTTTTATTGATTCAATTATAACTTCTACATTTTATTAAGTTGTTTTTAGTTAGTTGTTTTTGACTTTTATAGTAAAATTAAACTCTAAAAAATTTAAATTAACTAATAATAAAATAAAAAATCTGAAATAAAATAAAACAAATGAAAAAATAATAATTATTAAATATATAAATCAAATCAAATTTAGAAAAATAAAAGGATAAAAATAAAAATTTTTTGGCAATCGCTCCAACCGAGGATCGAACCTGGGACCTACAGGCTTGTAGTACGCAGCTCTCACCACTCGGCTACCGCGGATGAAGAAATCGATTGCTTTATTTACTCAGTTAGCGTAGAACACAAAGAAACTGCTAAACTAGCATAGACAGCCACCCTGTCATCGGTAATGCAGTCACCGAAATAAGTTCTTATTCATTTTAAATTGGATTCCTATTTGATTTAGTATTAGTGACTGCATTACCGATGAAAAGGTATATGTCCATGCTAATTTTGCATTTTTCCTGTATTCTACGCTCTCTGAGTTTTGGTCAGTATTATCATCGAAAATTCCCTTGATCCGAGTTAAGTTTGGGAATTAACTCTAGGACTTAATCCGGATCCCGAGATAATGCCGAATTAACGAGTTGGTCCGGATCAACGCTGCCGTCTGTTTATGCTTTAATAGCACTAATGGAGCGCTTCAAGTCCCGTTGGGTAAGTATGTATACATACATACATACATAAGTGAATGTGAATAAACGATCGCCAAAGTACATACATACACAAATACATATGCATGTATAAGCAAACGCAATTTTAACATGCGTTGGTAAAAACAACCATCTCCATACACGGTGCAGCGAACAAAGGTGGCGCCGTCAGTGGTACCGCTACTTTGGTTTTGCCGATTTTGACAGTTGTGGTAACTTGTAAATAAACCTTTGTTTACAAATCAGCGAAAGAGAAATTTGAATTATAAGTGAAAAATCAGTTTAAATCGTGTTAATTTGCAATTTGTGAGTGATTTTTGAGTTGAAGACTGCGTAAAAACTAATACAATGAAGTGCTGTGTGTTAAATTGCGACAACCGTCAAGATGTAAGAAGCGTAGATGCAAGTGTAGCGCTGGGACGAATCGCTACATTTTGTGTACATAGGCCACGGCAAAGCCGTTCCCGAAATGTTTCTCTATTATTATATTAACAGCATTTCCTGACAATGATTTTGTTTCTGCTCCACGCAGCCTCCATTAGCAAGTTAACTAATCAGTCCCGCAGAGATGCTGCTGCAGTTTTCTGCAGCAGCCTTAATTGCAAAGCAATGGAGTGCACTAAAACGTTTGCTGAAGCAGCCTCAATTGCAAAGCAATGGAGTGCACTACAATGTTCACTGTTCTCTAATAGATTAGGTGAAAAATGCAATATTTTCGCATTTAGCAAAATTAAAACACGTTTTTCGCAGTAAAGTGAACTGCTTTGGCTGTTTCAACTCGTTCTTCTTTTCGCTCTATTCTTTGTTTACTTGTTTAGACGTACTTATATCCAAAATATGCTGAGTGGTGGGGAATATCAAAATAGGCACTCTTTGCTGATCCAGTGATACATACGTATTCGAACGTCGGAAAATATGACACCATGTTGTCACTCATGTCGATTGTGTAAACCCCGCTGATGGCAAACGGTTCCCAAATGTCGACAGCGTTGCATGACTTCAGGAATTCAGTGAGCGCTCCAACAAATGCAGGAAATTTTCGTGCAATTGTTCGACTGCTTATGAACATTTAAAAGAGGATAATGCATGAGTTAATGCAATTAAAGGTTGTTCATGCCGATAAGCTAGACCGTTTGTCACCCGTATTACAACATCACTGTGGCTCATTTTGGCTCAGTTACAACAAACAAAAGAAGCGTAAGTTAACTCAGTAAAAACAAACGGGGCAAAAATCAACCGACATTCCTTCACTGCTGCCTTGCGTTGCCTTGCATTTTCTGAGATGTATGCTTGCATCATTGATGTCTTAATTTGGGGTTGAAATATTTGTTACAATTCCCAGAACGATGTTGTAATTGGTATTAACGTTGTTGTCGTTTGGCTTAGTAACTTAAATTTGTTGAGCACCCCTGCTATAGATATACCAAATCATGCCTAGCGACATCAATAAGTCGGAGGCTTACCTAAGAAATTTGAAATAATTGAATGACCACAAAAAAATGCTACGATCCAATATTGATGTGTCCAAAGGACTTGTAAATGGCGCAATATGATTCATCGCTGAAATTAGCCGGCCAAATTTTAGACGAGAACAAATGTGTGCAGAAGATAAGGAAGTTAGCGAAACGTTGGGCATAAAGTGAAGTAGAAACCGAGAGTTTTCACTTGCACATGACAGATCAACCAAGCCTACAAAAACATTAAATGTCACCAGAAAAAGTTACAAAAAAAATTACCAAACATATATATATTTTATAAAAATATAATTCATACTACACCAATATACAAAGATAAAATCTCTAAACTTTGCGCAGAACTCAGGAAGATTCAATAAATTTGCATACTAATTTGTAACTTTCTATTCAGATTTTCTAGAAAAATTCTAAGTATGTAGTCTTATATCCATTCAATTTTAGTGCAAGTTTGAATTTGCTAGAAAATCGCGTTGATTTTTGGCATTTTTTTTGCGGACGGCATTATTAAGTGGATCAAGAAGGCCTTTTGGAAGGCTTTTTAGCTCCTGAAAATATCTACTGGGACTTTGTATGGAAGAAACTAGAGATGGGCGCGGGATATCGGGACCCGCGGGACCCACGGTACTGATTTCAAATTGGCCGGGATGGGCGGTATCGGCAAGGTCTGTAAAATTTCGCGGGCGGGACGGGACCAAAATCCTTTCCCGACACTCCCGATAAAACCGCAACCTCAGGAAATTCGGAAAATCTTCCTTAAAAACGATGTGTGAAATATACTGTTTTATGTTTTATTGGGACGAAAACGAACAGCAAAATAATCGGAAGATGCCAATCTATCATTATTTTTATTTTTATTTATAATTAATTTGAGACATGTAAATTTTTCTTAGTGATATATTTCGGGACCCACGGGACCCGCGGTACAATTCCGAAAAACGTCGGGATGTGCGGGTTAGGGACTTAAAAATTTAATTTCGAGATGGGCGGGATCGGGACTAAATATTTAGTCCCGTGACCATCTCTAGAGGAAACTTCGTGAAAAAGCGCCAAAAACCATTGCGATTTTTAGAAATCTTAAACATACTATTTGTTATACTAAAACTTAATGCGCTATAAAACTGCATACTTAGAAATTTTCTAAAGAATCTGAATAGAAAGCTGCAATTAGTATGCAAATTTATTGAATTTGTTTGAGATTTTATATTTATGATTTGTGGTGTAGTATGAACTACAATTTTATAAAAAATTATCGAAAAGAAATTAGAACGAGAAACTTTGCATATATTGCGAAAAATTCTCTGTGCCAATACTTTTGTTGCGTCACTGTATGTGCATATATCCGAAAACAGTGTGGCCTTGTTCGAGTTGCAATCACAACCGCAGTGTTGCGCGAATTATTAAACTATCGCGTTCTGTGTGAATTTCAAGCAATGTATTATCAGTTGGGCAGTTGCAACAATGTTGCCATTTTGCATCAGTACGGCAGTAATGCCGCTTTTATTACGTGCCTCGAACAGGCTCTGTATCGCTATCACATATCGTAAGAGCAGATATCGATTAGGGCATTCAATTCAATCCCGGAGGATTTTAACAATCCCGGGATTCAGTGATGCAAAAATTCGAATCCCGGGATATAGGGATTTTTCGGGATTTCCACTTTATCACAACCAGGGACATAACAGTTATAAGTTTTATAGCAAAAACGTTGCTCCATAACAGTTATTAAATGAGAAATATTTTTTATTTCGTCGATAAGAGTTATAACCCAACGTTTATTTTTTACGTTGTCTGATAACTGTTATGCAGGAGAAATATTTTTTCCGTTGCCGATAAGAGTTAATTCCCAACGTTTATTTTTTAAGTTGCTGGATAAGAGTTATTTTACAACGTTTATTTTTTACGTTGTCTGATAACTGTTATGCAGGAGAAATATTTTTTCCGTTGCCGATAAGAGTTAATTCCCAACGTTTATTTTTTAAGTTGCTGGATAAGAGTTATTTTACAACGTTTATTTTTTACGTTGTCTGATAACTGTTATGCAGGAGAAATATTTTTTCCGTTGCCGATAAGAGTTAATTCCCAACGTTTATTTTTTAAGTTGCTGGATAAGAGTTATTTTACAACGTTTATTTTTTACGTTGTCTGATAAATGTTGTAAGATTAGGATATTGATGAAGATGGAAGTGGAGAATAAGATGAAGATGATGAAATAGAAGGGAGAGAGTGAAATAACTCTTATCAGATAACGTAAAAATAAACGTCGGGCAATAACTGTTATCAAGCAACGTAAAAAATAAACGTTGGGAATAACTGTTATCGAGCAACGTAAAAAATAAACGTTGGGAAATAACTCTTAACAGCAACGAAAAAAATATTCCTCATCTAATAACTGTTATGAAACAACGTTTTCGTTAAATTTCAGAATTCAGGCAACGTTTTCAATTTGTAAATTCGAGATAACAGTTATTTTTGGTCCCTGATCACAACTTTTGCATTTAACAGTGGGTCATACAGGGATCATAATGCACCTTAGTAAAAGAGTCCGTAATTTAATGTCTTATTTTTATAGTATTCTTAAATATCTATATTAATTGCAAAAACCCCTTAATTATATCTCCAGAACTTCAGTTCCCACAAAACGGCAACAAAATAAAAGGAGGAACAACCCTTCCACACTGTTAAATCTTGTTGTGTCTTTTCGTGCTACCAGATTTTTCGTTATTAAACAGTTCTTGTACAAAATGTTTGAACAAGTACCGTTATTCCGGCAGGTTCTGAAATTCACGTCTGAGTGCAAATGGCTAAAGTTCACTTTGAATTAAAATTTTGGTGTTCTGTATATCTCGTTTTTCATGTCAAACGAATAAATTTTTTTCGTTTCCAACATCATTCCATAAATGACTCAGTAAAAATCTCGGATCCCGGAGCCGTAATCCTGGGATTTCGGGACATAGAAGTGTCCGGGATCCCGCAATCTCACACCAATCTTTTCAGTCAATCAGAGCTTTTCTTGTTTCCAGCAATCCGTTACGCTATAACTTTTATGTCTGTATGAAGAAACAAATTTATGGATTTCGCGTCGTTTAAAAAAACTCGTACTGTCTTATGACATATAACGGTATATTTTGCATTCATCTTCATCCCTATAATACTCATGCCACAAAACAACTGAAGGCAGCTGATTATTCGCAGAGTCTTGGATACACTTCATTGCAATAGAGGGTTATCAAACGAATACTTTGCCGTAGAGGGGACGCCATTTGGTCACCGAGATCATCCGACTGGCCACCGTTGGACTTTTTATGACGCTACTCGGATGGCCGTATTTATACGAATAAACCTCAAACTTCCCAGCTTTTGAAAATCAACATTTGTCCATTTATGTCCAAGATATCGCCAAATATACCAAATACACATATGTCAACAATTGATAGAAAAAGTCCTGAAAGCTTTAAAGTCACAAAACTAAACACCCCTATGCTGTAATCCGTCGTAGATTCGATTTTGCTACGAATCTTAAAATTGGTATGCTGTAATCCGCGTTGCCGTATCGTAATTTCGAAATTCGGAGACCATCTTCGAAAGTCGTAATGTTGGTATGCCTGAATCCGACGTAGCTGTAATTTGTATGTATTTGTCGGAAATTTTCTACGAAGAGCAACTGGTGTCGGAGCGAAGCGAATTCTTTTAAAATATCAATAAAATAAAGTGTGTAAAGGAAAAAATATGTAAGTTACAAGTGTGATTGGAAAAAAATGGATTATTGTTAAATAATTACAAAATTATCAGGTCGAAGATCACAACAAATCGGTCGTAATACGAAAAAATGGTAGAATGCATGACCGAAAGGCCGGACATTGCTCGCGGCTTTGCAAAAGGAGCTAAAGAAGATGTAGTGGAGTTTTGGGAAAGCGTCGCTCAGCAGCTAAACAGCTTAGGCCCACCGACAAAAGATGTATCCAGCTGGAAAAAGGTGCGGATAAAATTTTAAGAGCACAAAATTTATTTATCATTGTTTTCCTTATATCAATACTATTTCTAGGTATGGCTCGATTATAAGTGCTACATTAAAAGAAAGCTTTCCGCCAATAAAGCAGAGACGAGGGCAACTGGTGGTGGACCCAACAGAATGCACAATTTCAATGAGTTGGAGGAAAAAGTGATAGAGTTGACGGGCTTGCACACTTCCACATCGGGGATCAATGGAGCTGTCTCTTTTGGTGTGGTAACAACACAGACGGTTACCCAACCGGTGGTGGAACCTGCGGCAGTCATTCCTATGCCAACTGAGCCAGACAATGCCAATGTGCAGAGGCGTTCCCCTCCGGTAAAAAAAACGACACGGCCACTTTGGTACAGGAGCAAATAAATTTGCAACGAAGCTACTACCAAAAAAGTTTGGCCTTTTTGGAACGCCAGGCTGAGTCTGCAAACGAGCTGGCAGATAACGTGCGACGCATGTACCAAGTACAAGAAAACATGCATGACATGAAGAAGGAAAAATTGCGTGAATTAAAGAGGCACAATATTGAAATGGAGGCCCTTAAAAGAAGGGAGCTTGATTTGCAGGAAAAATTACTGCGGATACAAGAAAGAAGCCAGCAAAAATGAACTAATGGATACATTTTTTTTTAAGATTTCTTTATTTTTGAATTTAATTTAATTTTGCACTGAACTGCTGATTTTTTAATTTTTTTTATTTAAAGATTATTGGATTTAAGACTATTAGATTTAAGAATATAACTGAACTAAAGAAGTGAACTAACGTTTGTGATATCTGTATATATGTATAAACTATTAGATTTAAGAAAAGAACTGAACTAACGCTTGTGATATATGTATAAACCTATTAGATTTAAGAAAAGAACTGAACTTAAGAGATGAACTTACGCTTGTGATAACTGTATATATGTACAAACTATTAGATTTAAGAAAACAACTGATTTTTTTGTATATTTAGTTTTAAGTAAAGAACTGAATTTATTTTAAATTTTTTATATCAAATAAATATGAAGTACAAAGTTATGGGATTGTTTTCATTAGTTAGGTAATGATCTCAAAATTCGCATTCTTATGTCTGACGCTTCTCTGGAAAATTCTGATGGCGCTTCCTCTTCATTTACATCTTGATATTCATCATCCATAATATCAGGTGTATTATCTTCTACGTTGTAGTGGATGCACATGTTATGCAATGCGCATACCACATTAATTATTTGTACCACTTTTTGGGGCGAATAATGTAGTTGGCGAGCACTTAGCAGGCATCGAAATCTATTTTTCAAAACGCCGATGACTCTCTCGACTATGTTGCGCGCTTTACTGTGCGTTTTGTTGAAGGCGCTTTCTCTACTTCCTGCCACAGGAGAACGGAATGGTGTAATTAACCACGGCTGTAATGGATATCCAGCATCGCCTGTTAAACAAAATATTTTTAGTTATATTTAACACATTTTGCTCTCATTCCACTTATAACATACCTAATATCCAAGTTGTTTTGTCTCCTTGCCGATATCTCTCTTCAAAATAGGTTTTCGCAGCGCTTACATTCCACACATGTGAGTCGTGGCTACTGCCTGGAAACCGAGCATCAACGCACCTTATTTGCATCTTGTTATCGCAAATCTATTTAATAAATTTACGATAAATTGCACGTACAAAATCACTTTGCTCTTGTGGTTTTACTTACCACCATTGCATTTAGGCTGTAGTATCCCTTACGATTGTAGTACAAATACGGTTCGTCTGCAGGAGGAAGTATTTTAATGTGCGTGCCGTCCACACACATAATAACGCCAGGGAATTGCGTTCTCCTGTAAAACCACATTTTGGCTCGTTTATTCTCCTCCTCCGTCATTGACAATTTAATCCATACTGGGCACAGTCGGCGTTCCAAGATGTTTAAAGTTTTTGTCAATGTTTTTGAGAACGTTGATTGCGCCAACCCCACATCAAAATCTTTCCCAACACCGTGTTGGTAGCTTCCTTCAGCGAAAAACCTCAAAACTGCCATCAATCTACTTACAGGAGTCACCGATGATGATTTTACACTTCGCCCAAGCTCTTCCTCCATAATTGTTAAAACGCTTTTAAATGCGTTTTTGTTGAGGCGGAAATTTTTTACAAATCTTTAAACATTCAAACGATTATTTTATATGTGTATCAGTGAAATCAATTATAAAACTTACATTTTATCATTTAAGCTAAATGGATCAGAACTGTCTCGTAGCAATCTCCTTTGTATATTAATGCAACAGTTGACTGCAGCATGTTCTTCCTCCTGAGACAAAAGTGCACCGGCCACTGAATCCATTCTATTTTACTTAATTAAGGAAAAGCTTTTTCAAATACGATTAAACAATTTTTTTTAATTTCACTGTTCACTTGCGATTCTGTTTATTTTGATTTGTTTCTGCCAAAGCAGCTGATTAAGAACTTCGAATTTCACTATTTTAGTTGGCAACGCCGTTGATAGTTACGATCGGATTACAGCATACCAATTTTCGAATTTTCGGAACGGAGCTACGAATTCGTAACTACGAACTTTCGGATTACAGCATAGGGGTGAAAGTCTCTTACTGAATGCCGTAGGTTTTTGAACGAGAACGCATGTAGATAAAATTCTACTCATATAGTTGCCGGGGTACCCTTGGATATTGACGGATTGACAAGGAAAGGTACGACCCCCAACAAGGCAATTGGCAAGCCGGTTCTATACGTAAATAAAAGAGACTGATGCTTTGGCTTGATGCATTTCTCAACGCGCCCGTTGTAGCCCATTAAACTTTAATATAAAGGTATAAGTTTCAGGCCTCTTAAATTACCGCGACACCCTCGACAAAAAAAAAATCTCAAAAATAAACGGTAATTTTTAGACTTGAAACTTGCACGTTATAATAATAATAATAAGAATAGATTTGCGCTTATATATACATACGTTAGTGTTTGGCCGAGCTTCTCCTCCGATTGGTGGCATGCGCCTTGATGTTGTCACACAAAGGGGAGGGACGGGACATACAGTTTTACGCCGACTCCGAACAGCGATTGTATTTTTATGAGAAGCTGTTTTTAATGACAGAAAAACACTCGGAGGTTTGTCATTGCCTGCCGAGGGGCGGCCGCTGTTAAGAAAAAACCTTTTTCTATATTTATTGCGAAGTTGCTTTGACTAGGGCTTGAACCCAGGCCCTGCGGAGGGGTAACGCGCACTGCTAACCACTACACCACAGCGGCCGTCGCCTTATTATACTATAATTTAATAGCCCAACTTCGCTCAGACTATTGCAGCAGGCCTAACTCATACCTAAGCAGAATTAATGAGGATGTGCCCAACCAATGCCCGGCACGTGGAGAGTCGCCACATGACTCTCGGCACCTCTTCACATGCCCTGAGCTGCCCCTCCCAGCTGACGCCCCTGTCCTTATGGACAGACCCAACGTTGACGGATGAACGGACCCAAGCGGGGCTTGGTAACCGCTACAACTACTACAACAACAACAACAGCAACAACAACAGCAACAACAGCAACAACAACAACAACAACAACAATTATAATTTAATAGGCTACAAAACTGCATATTTAAAATTTTTCTAAGAAATGGAGTTCAAAAGATGAAAATTTGGAAGAACATCTTTTGGTATCTCTTAAATTCCCTTTTTTTTTTGAATATGATTAGGTTTGCATTCGTTCGATTTCCAAAGATGGGCTATGATGTTAAAGCGATTGACCTGTAGATGTGTACTAAGTTTATTTTTTTTTTAAGTGTTGCCATCTGTTAAAAATTATTTAATAAGTTAGATCAGTTATTAAAGTATGGGTATCACTATAAATTGGTTTGAAAAGGCTCAATTTCTAATATATATCTAGGTGTGTTAAGGGAGTTAGATAAATAAAATACATACATATATATTTATGTATTAAAATATGGGTGTTCGAATACGTGAAGCAATTTTTTGTGAAGGAGATCAGATCTGCATAATTCTTTCGAATTTATTTATTTAGGTCTTACAACTAACTATAGTTATAACAGACATTAAGCAGAACATTAAATATAACTATCAGTCATAATGCTGAGTTGTCTACTTAAAAATTTAATTTACAAGATTACTTATGTAAGAATTCACAAAACCAATCAAGAATTTCAAACAGATTAGGAATTACAAAATTTACATGATATTAATGACTGGCATGGCAAACGAGTCAGCAATAGTTTTATTTAAGTGCGAAGTGAACGTGAGTTTTGAGTCGAAATGTACTCCAAGGTCCTTAATCTCACTTAACGAGTCAAGGCAAACATTTGCAATGGAATAAGATGTTGCTAAAGGTACTTTCGATTTAGTAAATGACACTTTATGGCATTTCCTGATGTTAAGGAAAAGCCGATTTTCAACACACCATGTATATAGCCTGTCAAGCTGCGATTGGAGTTCAGCCGAGTCATTTATGCATGTAATTTCAGAATATATTTTCAAGTCATCTGCAAACAGAAGAAAACTAGCATTTGAAAAACAGGAACTGATGTCATTAATAAATAGTACGAAAAATAGTGCGCCCAGGATGCTACCCTGTGGGACACCTGAGAAAGCAAAAAATGGCTTAGACGAAACGCCATCGATAACCACCGTGCTAGATCTCATGCGTAGGTAGGACCTGATCCACTTAAGGAAGCCCGAATGAATACCCATACATTCTAATTTAGTTAATAAAATATTGTGGGATATCTTGTCGAAGGCTTTTGAAAAGTCTGTGTATATCACATCAAGTTGAAAGCCATTACGATAAGTTGAGAAACAATCCTCCGTGAAAACTGCAAGGTTAGTCACCGTAGATCTGCCCGATACAAAGCCGTGCTGATTAGGGCAGATCAAATGTTTGACATTAACAAAAACTTTAGTTTTAATAATGTTTTCGTATATTTTAGCAACTGTGGACAATTTACTAATTGGTCTATAATTTTCAACATCGCATTTGTTTCCAGTCTTAAAAATAGGTGTGGTTGACGTTCGCTTCCAGTCATCAATAAACAGACCTTCAGAAAGAGATTTATTGAATATTAGTAGTAATGGCTTCACTAAGGAAACACAGTTTTTGAATAAGATAGCTGAAAAGCCATCTGCATCTATGCGAGACGAGCTTTTTATATTTTTGATACCCTCAAAAATATTATCTTCTGTTAGAGTAAGCGAACCCAGAGGAGACGTGCTCTTAGTGAAATTTTTACGAATATTTGATAGGTCGTCATCAGACAGGTCATTGTCAGATACGAAATATGCAGCCTCAGACACAGAAGTTGCATTATTTTTTTTGTAAAAAACGGTCTTGGGTATACTCGAGCCTGCTTTCCTGGAATTAATATAGGACCAAAAATGCTTCGGGCTTTTTTTAATATCCGACTCAAAATCACGGATATAATATTTTTAACGCTTCTTATTTAACTTTGAGAACTCAGATTTATAGTAACGATATTTTCCAAAAAAACATTGCTTTTTGAATTTTGATTTGAATTTTTTATAAAACTTATTTTTCAAATTTTTTAGACGCTTTACATCCTTTGAGAACCAAAGAAATTTATACATTTTTGGTTTGAAAATTGGCACATATTTAGAACATTGATCAGATAAGTGGGTTTTGAATACATTAAAACAACCTTCAACTTTGATATCCTGAAACAAGTTATCCCAGTGTAATTCACCCAACGCAGTATCCAATGTAGCAAAGTCACACGTGTGTCAAGTTAGCACTACACTTTTCGAAATTGGAAAAGTTAACTACGGCATTAATTGTAGTGTTTTTGTTGTAAATTTGTTGTGGAAAGAAAAAATTTGTAGCTCTCGTTTTTTAAGAAAAAATGGTATGTAGTGCTAACTTGACACCATACACCTAGTCGATAGAATTGAGATAT
>NW_016158335.1:0-12509 GCF_001687245.7 Rhagoletis zephyria | reverse complement strand
ATATCTCAATTCTATCGACTAGGTGTATGGTGTCAAGTTAGCACTACATACCATTTTTTCTTAAAAAACGAAAGCTACAAATTTTTTCTTTCCACAACAAATTTACAACAAAAACACTACAATTAATGCCGTAGTTAACTTTTCCAAATTCGAAAAGTGTAGTGCTAACTTGACACACGTCAAAGTCACAGCGATTATAATTAAATGAAACAGTTTTGTGTACTAGGGAATCTTCGAAAAATTCAAAAAATTCGATGTCTAAAACCAATGGTAAATGAAATGAATTGGGTGGGGATATCGAAGAAGAAGGTTTCGAAATTTCAAAGTTTATGTTGTACGTTACAAAGACTAAGTCTAGAAGGCGTTTCATATTGTTGCCGAGGCCGTTTATTTGAGTAAAAAGTTATCAATAACATATGACTCAACAGAACTTTGTTCATTTGAGGGAGTCAAGAATAAATTATTATCGAAATACGACCAGCTTACATTGCTTAAGTTGAAATCACCAAGCACACAAAGTTGGTTGTCCCCAATATTACGATGAAGAGCTAGCACATTGTCAACATGCGACATGTATAAGCTAGTACAGCTAAGTGGAGGTATATAAGAGGCGCAAATATACAGCAATCCAAGGGAACCTCTGACACGAACACAAAGTTGATCGATGATAGTGTCTTCGTTTTGATGAGGTAGAAACGAAGCTTGGAGATTAGTACGGGCCGCAATCAACACACCCCCACCTCGGTTACATCCGGGTTTGATGGGATCCCTGTCTTTACGAAAGACATCGTACTGGTTCGGGTCGAAAAAATCCGCATAAAAAGTTAGATGTCAAATTAAGGACCTTGGTTTTATTTTTTGAAGTAAGAATTTTCTTAGAGGTACACGGTGAATCAATGCAATTGATACCGATAACAAAACCTATAAAAATATCGATTACATAATCGATGACAAATTCGTTAAAAATTTCGATAGCAAAATCGATATTGGTAGCAAAATCGATTAGAAAATCGATAAAAATATCGATAACAAAGGCGATAAAAATATCGATAAATAGTTGATATCAAAATTGATAACAAAATCGATAAAAAATCAATAAATAATCGATAACAAATTCGATAAAAATATCGATAACAACCCCGATAAAAATATCGATTATTGTATCGATAAGTCCCAAAGTCTCTATATTGTATTGGCAGCCCTATTAAAAATATTACCTCTTGATAAAAGTGCACTGAAATGCCTTTCGTTCGATAAAAGCGTTGCAAAATTTTACGCCACTTAAATATTTTATTCACTTTATTTTCAGACAGATAGCAACCCTATGTAAAAATTTGCATTTTTTCCGAAGGCGGTAAAGCCGACCACCTTCAAAATTGTGTTACAATATTTAAATTTGATGTAGTATGAGGATAGATATGATATAAAAATACCTAAATAATACATATATATATAAAAAACGTATAGAAATAAACGTAAATATGTTTTATGTGCACGAGCCATATCATATTTCTTATATGTATATAAATTATGCTCTCAAACGAAAACTTCCTAAAATACTTGAAAACTTCACATGAAGGAACGTTTTACTTGCGGAAGTTTCACAACGAAGTACTCCTCTTTTATGTTGCTCGCTTTTTCGGAACATACTTTTGTCGAGTACTTTACTTAGTTACTCGAAGCTTACAGTGGCTACACACGACGAACATGTGCGCGCACATGCTCGGCTTGCGGTACATGTTCGTCGTTTGTAGGGCATGCTCGCAAAAAATAAAAAAAAATCGATAATATCGCATTGGAAACAAAAACAACAACCTCATTTTGTATTGATGCTTGCAGTGTGCACATCGGCGGATAAGTGCAGCCAAGCCATGTACGTTATTGAATTTTTGATAAATGAGACTAAATTACTATATGTATATCGTCGTTTAAAGTACAAAACCGCGTATCAACAAAATGCAAAACCACGTATCAAGATAATGCAAAGCCGCGTATCAAGATAATGCCAAACCGCGTATGGGAGGTTGCATAAATTGTTTTCTAGAGAGTAAAAACACTCATATTTCAAAATTGTTCTCTTTTTTATAAAACAATCGCATTACTGGCTGGTATATTTCAGGACGAATGGATAAGGATTAAGCCAAGAGCTTCTGTGAGCAAATTCAATTTTTGGCAGCCAATGTCAGTTACGCGGTTTTGCAGTATGACGATACGCGGTTTCGTACTTTAAACGACGATATGTATGTGCATACATAGAAGTGAAATATAAATAAATTTAAGTAATACATAAATAAAAAAACCTAAGTCATAAGCATTTGAGATTCATCATCCGCGTCTTTGCTATCCCTCTTAACGCTATCACGACAAAATCACATATGAGTAGTGTGACCAACCGTCCTTCTTTCGGAAGTACTATACTTCTTTTTTCGCTCTTGTACTTTGTACTTCGAATACAGTCAAGTGTACTTCTTTGCGATATTTTGTACTTCAGGTCCTGTAGTTCTCCGATCTTCTCGACGATCGTCACTTGGTCTGGGCGATAAATTTGTTTAAAGCATTAAAGTCGCCGGGGACCGATGGCATCATATTTGCGTAGCTGCGAAGGGCTCTAAACGCCATGAAATTGGTTGGATCCTATTTTTGCGAGTTGTGTGAGGACCGGGTACATTCCCGAGGCTTGGAGGGTAGTCAGTGTTGCGTTCATTCCGGAGACCGGAAAAGGCTTTCACGTTTCCCTTAGGGATTTAGGCCTATCAGTCTCTTCGTTTTTACTAAAAACGCTAAGAGAGACCGATTGACCTGTACATAATAAACGCGATTCCTCGTGACTAATTTTCAATAGCTTATTGCAAGAAAAGGTCGGTGAATACCGCCCTGCACACATTGGTAAAGTGGTCAGAGGAAGCCTTCGCGCATGAAGATTATGCAGTAGGGCCTTCTTCGATATCGAGGCGGCCTTCAACAACGACACTCCAGAGGCAATAGTCAAGTATATTCATAATCTGCGGGTGGAAACCAACCTGATAAGGCGTGCCTATAGTTTACTACGTGGCAGAACTGTCCCGGCGAAGTAGGGGAGCGCATGCACTCAGCGCAGAGTCAAAAGGAGCACTCCACAAGGTGGTGTTTCCCCCCCCCCCCCTGGTCTGGATTGNATAAGGCGTGCCTATAGTTTACTACGTGGCAGAACTGTCCCGGCGAAGTAGGGGAGCGCATGCACTCAGCGCAGAGTCAAAAGGAGCACTCCACAAGGTGGTGTTTAACCCACCCACCCCCTGGTCTGGATTGCGGTTGTAAACGACCTTCTAGAGGAATTGGAAAAAGTGTGCTATTGGGTGATCGCCTATGTAGATGATGTGAAACTTTTGGTTAAGGGACGATTTCTATACACCCTTTTTGATCTGGCTCAAGGTTACCTGAGCCAGGTAACTAGGTGGGTGATTAACGGCGGCTATCGTGGAAGTCCTGAGGAAACGGTAGGAAATGTGTCGGTTGTTGTTGTTGTAGCAGCATACAAATTCCCCAAAGACTTTTTGGGGAGTGTTGCTGGAGTGACAGTCCTTGGCCAGATATAAATCTGGGTCGTTCCGGTTACGTAGACCAGACTGTCGTGGTTGCCTTGTACTCCTGTAGGGGAGCTATCGGTAAAAGGTGATGTCTCTCACCCAGATTAATTCATTAGCTCTAGGAAACCAGATTTAATCCTATATTGTTTCAAGGAGCTCTTGTCTGGTGGAACTCTCTACAGATAGCTACACTTGGCAACAGGAATTAGCGGAGCATTAGGAACCACACCTACACTGGCGCTTGCCATACATATGTTGAACGCGGCACCGGCGGATATTGCAGACAGAATTGTCGCAGCACGAACTGCTATTCGGCAAAGGGAAACCGGGCCCTTTTGTGACATAAAAAGAAAAAGAAGACGTTTCTCTGCTGCAGCAAATGTTTTTATAGGGCACTCAAAAATACGTTACCTCTCAAGGGCTAATGATGAGGATTCTGACAGGCCATTGTGCGATTGGTATTCATGCAGTGAGACTAAGAATTTCAACTGATCCTTTTGTATTGGCTGACAAGATGAAGATGAAGTGGAATCATCTCCACGCTTTCTTTTAGACTATCCAACCTTCGCGAGGCTAAGATGGAAGCATTTTGGCTCGCACTTATGAACAAACACTGAGCTCTCAGGGATCGAAATTAGCCGCGTTCGAAATTTCGTAATCGGCTCGCGGCGCTAACTTAACCCAACCTAAGCTGTACTTCTTTGAGCTATGAAATAGTTGGTCACATTACATATGAGCCGCTCACCGTCTGTGGCAAACGACAGCGAGCATGTTGGCGCACATGTGCGTGCACATGTTCGTCGCGTGTAGCCAGTGTTAGCGACTATACTTCTCTTCACTATCCGCGCTCTCAGTGAGCGGAAGAAAAGGAAGCGTATTCGTTAGAAAACTTCAATGTGAAGCCAAATATCTTCCGATGCTGGCCTCTAATATATATACATATATATATATATAAATAAAAGTTATAGGAATTTACCTTTTTATCTGATGGAAATGCTACATTGCCGCAAAGGGTGCGTATAAATGTCGACATACCCTGATCATAAAGTGTATCCACATTCCGGACATCATTTATGACCATATTTACCAGAGCATCTTGCAACTGGTATTGATTTACTATTTCTCCCATATCCGAGCGATAGTTGGAGTTTGTGTTATATTTCGAATCCATTGTAATTACTTCAATTGTGCTATGCTCATGTGTATTCCTATATTTTGCTCCGGCATTTGCGTTGCCAGATACTTCCACTTTCACAAAGTGATCATTATCTATTACGTCGTCGTCGTCGTACGTCATTGGAACCATTGACTCATAGAGAGTTGATGGTTCTTCTCCTGGCAAAATACCTTGGTTGGAGATGTCGTTATACGAGTCTCTAGCTTCCACTTTAACCTTATGACGAAGGGGATCGCGCTTTGTACTCAATCGACCAGGACCAGTTCCGCTATTGGTGCTCTTCGGAATAGGGCGTCGAGGTGGCACCCTTATCCCATTTTCGATGCAAATTTTCTGAAATATATCCTTGTGGCGGTGCTGCAAATGAGCGCGCAAATTTGTGGTATTTCCATGATTAGTTAAAACTTTGTGGCAAAGTGTGCATACAACATTTTGTTTTGTGATAATCCGATCGTACTCATTGGTGGGAAAGCCGAAATGCTGCCAATAAACACTCTTCATTTTTGGACTATGCAGCTTCACAAATTTGAGGTCAGATAACTCTGATTGGACGACACTCGTTCGTGTTGGTTTTTGCAATGGATCACTCATTTTTGCAAAGATAGTCACAATAAATTTTGTTTAAATATTAGAACAAATTTTCTGCTGGCAAACAGACAAATATCACCAACGATAATAAAATCGACGCAATCGAAGGGTTGCTCAGGAAATAGTGTTGTCCTGAAATGTCGGTACCCAATACACGGAATACAACCTTCAGAAAGATTTCGGTACCCAGTACTTCTTATTTGGTACCCACTACCGATTTTTTACAAGTAGTATATAAACCCTACCAAGAATGATAGAATACAAGATTGCGCCGTCCTGTGCGTTGACATTTGTGTACCAAAGTAAACAAAGAATACAGCGAAAAGAAGAACGAGTTGAAACTGCAAAAAGCAGTTCACTTTACAGCGAAAAACGTGTTTTAATTTTGCTAAATGCGAAAATATTGCATTTTTCACCTAATCTATTAGAGAACAGTGAACATTGTAGTGCACTCCATTGCTTTGCAATTGAGGCTGCTTGAGCAAACGTTTTAGTGCACTCCATTGCTTTGCAATTAAGGCTGCTGCAGAAAACTGCAGCAGCATCTCTGCGGGACTGATTAGTTAACTTGCTAATGGAGGCTGCGTGGAGCAGAAACAAAATCATTGTCAGGAAATGCTGTTAATATAATAATAGAGAAACATTTCGGGAACGGCTTTGCCGTGGCCTATGTACACAAAATGCAGCGATTCGTCCCAGCGCTACACTTGCATCTACGCTTCTTACATCTTGACGGTTGTCGCAATTTAACACACAGCACTTCATTGTATTAGTTTTTACGCAGTCTTCACTCAAAAATTGCAAATTAACACAATTTAAACTGATTTTTCACTTATAGTTAAAATTTCTCTTTCGCTGATTTGTAAACAAAGTTTTATTTACAAGTTAGCACAACTGTCAAAATCGGCAAAACCAAAGTAGCGGTACCACTGACAGCGCCACCTTCGTTCGCTGCACCGCGAATCCCTACAAGAACAGTGATAGTCATTTGATTGATCATGTGATACCCAGTGGTAATGGAAATATCCATCAAATACTCCCATCACGTTTTTAAGGCCAATGTGCAAAAAATGATGAAAACCCTGTAGACATGTGATTTTTTATCTTCTTTCAACTTATGGTCTTATTTAATGGTCTCTTTTTAACCAACGCAAAATTTACAAATGTGTTAGTAAGATAATTGAGAATATGTTAGTTTCCATCACACAATTCTTGTAGGGATGTATCATGAACCAGAACAGATCTGACCGGTTGAGAAGCAGCCATTTGTAATAGCAAATGCGAAAAAAGTGTGTGACGTTCGTAACTTTGAACTTTGATATTTCTGTTTTGCTTCTTTCTTTATATGTATTTTGTGGGTGGTTTATTTCAGTGATTTTTAAACGATTTTCAATAATTTTTTTTTGCAGTTGATGATTGATTGCTTGTGATTGTTTGTTTTATTTTCCTGCAAGTTAAGATTTTATAAAATTTTGCAATGTTGAATAAGTACAATCTTAAACTAAATCGAATTGCCTTACACTTTGTGTGTCCTCGCGCCTTTTTGTCTTCGGAATAAAATTATGGCGCTTTACATTTGACAGATACTAACATTTGACAAATACGAACATTTGACAGATATGAACAATCGGCAGCGTTGCCGGACTTAACAAAACTTGGATTTATGCACCGTGCAGGGTTGCATTGCTAAATTCAAAAATATTTAAGCTCTACTAAGTGTGTTCCTTCACATCATCCCGGGCGCCGTGGATCTACCCACTGCTAGATTCACCAACGTCTAGCTTCGCCAACATACAAGCTGGTCTCCGGAACGTCCATCCAGCCGTCTTCACTTCTGCCGCACGGACCTGCCCATCCTTGCCCGGCTTGACGCTAACGACTCGACCGATCGGCTACCTGGATCGATGCATGCGATCATCGCAGATCAGGACCAAATCTCCCAAAGACAACGGCTGCACGGGTTTCCACCACTTCGTTCGGCGGCACAAGTCCGGAAGATATTCCGCCATCCACCGCTTCTAGAAGCGATGGTGAATCTGCTGCATTTTTCGCAACTGCGTTCGCGTCACCTTAAAGGATTCTTCTTGCAGATTCGGAGTCTACTCCGAGTTCGCTGTGCCTAGGAGGAAACGATTAGGGGTTAAAGGTTCTTCATCAGGAGCGTCAAGTGGGATATGCGTAAGCGGTCGCGAATTCACAGCGTTTTCGGCTTCACACATGACGCTGTACAGCGTCTGCTCTTTAAATATTTCGATGTTGAATGCATGTTGCATGGCACGCTTTACACTATGTAGCAAGCGCTCCCAACATCCGCCGGCGTCTGTGTTCAACGGACAGTTGAACACCCATTCTATGCCCATGCCTCGGATATCTTTCCCTCTTCGAAGTCTTTGAGTTGACGCTGCATTTCCCTATCTGCTCCTATGAAGTTGATGCCATTATCCGACCTGATCCGCACCGGCGTTCCACGTCGACACATGAAATTCTGGATGCAGAGTAAACAAGTATCTGTAGTTAAATAGATAGCCATCTCAAGGTGTATCCCGCGTGTCGTCAAACACGTAAATAACGCGATCCACCGCTTTTCCGTACCTCCCAGCCACGATCAGAAACGGACCCATGTAGTCAAGACCTACATACGTGAACGGTCGTACAAATGGCGTAAGGCGACCCGCTGGCAGTTGTCCCATTTGTGGCACATCTGGCATAGCACGTCCTCTTTTGCACACAAGGCACCTCTTGGCTGCTTTCGTACTTCCTCGCGGATACGGGGAATCCAATATTTGCGTCGTAACTCCGACACGATGGTGTTCTCACTCTGGTGCTACCATATACGGTGGTACAAGTCAACAAGAGTATTGGTTACATGGTGTCCTTGTGGCATCACGACGGGTCGACGTGTATACGGGTGTACTACGTCAGCATTCTGCAGGCGGCCATTCACCTGCATAATCCCTGCCTCATCTACTACGGGGTTCAGTTTGAAAATTCTGCTGCTTGAGCATATTCGGTTACCATATTTCAGTAGAGCGTACTCTTCGACATAAGTGCTTTGATGCGTGCTGCGGATGACTAGTAGGTCCACTTCTCTGAGCTCCTGAATGTTGAGCGTTCCGAATAGTCTATTTCCTGGCGCCTTGTTGCAACTATTCACGAACCTTCGCATGTAGGCAACCACTCGTATCAACCGCATAATGTTTGAATATTTGAGCAAAAGGTTATCATTTATTCTAGTGAAAACTAGCTGGTGTTTAGTTCGTAGTTCTTCGCGCGTACTTTCGATGTTGTTAGTTTTGGGCCAGAACGATTCATCCTCCGTCAAGAAACCTGGACCACCATCCAAGATGACTCACGCGCGTTACTTCGGAGTCTGGTACCGAAGTCCGCAGGATTTAAAGCTCCCGGTACCCACCTACAGTCGCTTGGATTCGTCCCATTCACCCGATGAGCAACGTAAGGTTTGTATTTCCTATGGTCTGAAGCTATCCAGGCGTGAACAGTCCTTGAATCCGTCCACATGACTACACGTGACGGTTTGACGTCGTGGTATTTTGACACCATTATCTTCAGACGACAGGCTAGTACCGCAGCTTGCAACTCGTGTCGCGGAACCGTTGTAAGTTTTAGAGGTGCGCATTTAGTTTTCCCTGTCACTAGAGCCACTTCTACGCCGCGGTCAGTATTGATGCGCCAGTACGCTACAACAGCGAAAGCCGCCTCGATTGCGTCAGCGAAGATGTGGAGTTCAACAACTCCCGTTGAAAATGACGCCTTGTAGCAACGTGGCACTCTGATACCTTCGATGTAGCTCAACGTATTTAGCCATAACTTCCAAACAGTTTTCGCCTCCTCCGAGATTTCGTCATCCCAACTAGTTCCAGCTCTCCATACTATCTGCAGCTACAACTTGGCCTTGAGCACATGTTCTGCGGCAACGCCGAAGGGATCGAAGACGGACATCATTACGCGTAATAGTTCACGCTTAGTTGGAGTACGCCGACCTTGCAACAGCTCCGGGTCCACGCGACCGAAGGCCAAAAAGGACCTTAGCTCGTCGCTCCTCGTGTCCCATTGCATTCCGAGGACCTTCTGATGACCTGCCTCAGGTTTTTCGAAGTCTTTCATCGTTCCAACAGATTGACCATCACCTAGGGCATCGCTTACCGCTCGAGAATTGGACACGAATCCATTCAAATTGAATCCGCCTGTCCGATGAATGTACTTTACTTGTTTCGCAATNCAAAGGACCTTAGCACGTCGCTCCTCGTGTCCCATTGCATTCCGAGGACCTTCTGATGACCTGCCTCAGGTTTTTCGAAGTCTTTCATCGTTCCAACAGATTGACCATCACCTAGGGCATCGCTTACCGCTCGAGAATTGGACACGAATCCATTCAAATTGAATCCGCCTGTCCGATGAATGTACTTTACTTGTTTCGCAATGCTCCCGGCTTCCTCTACGTCAGCAAAGCAGTGAGCGAAATCATTNATTCGCAATGCTCACGGCTTCCTCTACGTCAGCAAAGCAGTGAACGAAATCATTCTCGTAGTGGTTATTTAATATAGACGGGACCACCTCGGGGAATTCTCCGACAAACTCGAACGCATTTTTATTCTTAACAAATTGCGCCGCACAAGGAGAACAAGTCGCTCCAAAAGTCATCACTCGCATGGAGTACACCTGGATTTCATCACCGGACTTCTACCTCCACAAAAATCTCTGCCCTGGTTGATCTTCCACCCTTATGACGATCTGGTGGAACATTTCTTCAACGTCGGCGCTGACCGCTATCGGCTTCTGACGAAACTTCATCAAAACTTCGAGCAACGTCTTGCATAAGTCTGGACCGCTCAATAAATAGGAGTTTAAGGATCTCCCAGAAACTTGCGCTGCTGCGTCGAAAACGAGACGTACCTTTCCTGGTTTGTTCGGATTAAAAACCCCACAGTGGGACAAATGCCATGTGCGTGGATGTTGTGGGGAAACTTCGTCTGCTACGAGCCTCCTTGAGTAGCCTTTTGTTTCGTAGCTTCTCATCATCCTATTGTATTCGCGTCTTAGTTGCTCGTTGCATACCAATTTTCGCTCTAGTGCCAGAAGCCTCTTCTCTGCCATTCCTCGGCTATTTCCTATTACATTTTCGTCGTTCTTATACAATAGTCCCGTCTCATAGCGCTCAGCAAACGCGAAATGTCGTTTGTTCCAGTATAGTACGTGCTCTCACTTCATCCTCTGGTTCAATATGTCTGACAGCAGTAGAAACGCCTAAGTCGTCACTCACCACAAAGTTTCTGACCAGCTCTTCAATGCTTTCGACTCCCGACGCCGTATCCGTAGTGTTTTCTCGCACCAAAAATACGCGCTGATTTGTGTCGCTTCTGTTCCCCAGGGAACCGTAGATCAGCCATCCACGCTTGGTCAATACTGCAGCCGGACCCCGACGACCATCGTCGGCAATACGTTTCGCGACACCTAAATGCACGTTGTCCAACCCAATCAACAAGTCTGGAGTAGCACCTGAGTAACCCACTAATGGCAGTCTCTTTAAATGTCGTTGGCCTACGTCGAGCTGGGATATACTAAGTGTCTGTCGCGGCAACTGCAGATCCAACCGTCTTGACGTCGCCGAGTGGAAACCTTTTGCATTGCTTACTCACGCCCGATATCTCCATATTCACTGTCATCGAAGATTCGGTGACCGTGCTACTACCGAAGCACTGCAACGTTAGTTATTCTCTTGGACCCGTTATACTAAGCTGCGCCGCAAGTTTCTCGTTCATCAGACTCAAGGACGACCCTGCATCAAGNCTTCTCTTGGACCCGTTATACCAAGCTGCGCCGCAAGTTTCTCGTTCATCAGACTCAAGGACGACCCTGCATCAAGGAGAGCGTAGCAGTCGACACTCCTACCATTAGCAAACAATTTAACTGAAAGAATTTTAAACAGTAAACTTCGACTACCAGGAGATACTTCAACGTTGGCGAGTATACGCGGCCTCGAATCGTTTTGATGGTTACTCTCCTCACGTTGAGATCGAGGCTCGTGTAGCAGCTCATGCCATTTTTTCTCACACCCTGTAACCGGACATCTATGTATCCCTACGCATGAAGTACCTCGATGGCCAGACTTTAAACAATTAAAACAAAGTCGCTTTTCGCGTATATATTGCCACATATCTTTATGAGAAAGGCCTAAGAATCGACCATAAGCTCGTGACCACCTGAACACATTTTACACCCGCCTCTATGAAGCTCTTGTGACTCTACCGCGTGCACGTCTTTCGGAATGATTAAAGTCTATTCTATTCTCAGGGATATTAGCAACGTTACGGATACGCGAAATCTGACTTTTAACCAAAATCTCAGGTCTACCAAATCGCTCTTTTAATGTTTCTAAACCGCGGTTTACATTACCGCTGTGTATCAGCAAACACTCTACCATTTCCCTAGCTTGACCTTTCAACGCCCTCTGCAGCCGTAACTATTTTGCCGCCTAGTGTAATGATACTCCGCTGTCGTGGCCGTAAATGCTTCTCGAAACATCGGCCAATCTTCAGGTCGACCGTTGAACTCGGGCAAGTCGTTCAGCTAGATCACAGGCTGTGCAGGCGTTTGTGTTAAAGCGCGGCTCAGCTCACTGACCGCCTCTGCTAACGTGTTGTCTACCCTATCTTCCCCCTCAGAGTTCGTTTCAGTCGACGCTCTTACATTACGTTGCTGCTGATTTAAGGCTGCCTTTAAATTTTGCTGCTAATTGTGCCGGTACGCTAGCGGTACTTTCTTGTTAGGCGCCAATCGTATGCTCTCTCACAGTAGTTTCGAGATCTTCATTCTCTATCCGCCATTTTTGATGCCGACTGTGTTGTTGGCATTTATTGGCTATTAAAACCACGTTTTGACGCTCCCGATTAACCTTAAGCCTAATCCCCCTAATATCACTTACCGGCTCTTATAGTGAGTCAGTACTCCACAATTCTTGGAAGCAGGGCTCCGCTTAGTGTATGTAGTTCGCAGGTATGCTATACGTTCACTCCGGATGTGGCAATTTACTATGCAGTTCACTGCTGTCTCAAGTGGGAGGTGGCCACGGCAATTTGTAGAAAGGAGATCAAATTAAGCTGGGTAGTTCACTACTGCTTCAATAATTCGTTCCGGTCACAACTGGCAGGAAAACTGGT
>NW_016158334.1:141752-141935 GCF_001687245.7 Rhagoletis zephyria | reverse complement strand
AACCGCATAAAAAGAGACCTAAGTGTATAAGGTGAAATTTTATAAGTTATTGAAAATTAAAAATCTATACCTACATATACTACGTATATACGTAAGCTATTTGCAAATAAAAATAATTTGCAAATACCTAACTCACTGTTTATTCGATGGTGAAAAATTCTTTTTTAATATTGCCTGATTATA
>NW_016158334.1:141352-141702 GCF_001687245.7 Rhagoletis zephyria | reverse complement strand
GTCTTGATTATAAAAAGGCAATAAGATGACCATCGAAAAAGAAAATAAACCTAAGAATGGTGGCGTCTTGCGCTTATTTGCAAATAGTAGCACTAATCAATACTTATTTGCGTGATTTAGTTATTTGCAAATAAAAACTTAGCTCAGCGTTTATACGGCAAATTTTACCATTTTCCAAATTGTTATTTGCAATATATATGTATGCACATATGTGCCTACCTAGTAGATAAAACTGGTAAAAATAGCACGCATCTATTCTTCTGTGCATGAAAATATATACATAAATAAATACATACATATGTGTATATATGTATGTATATACATATCTGCATGTGTGCATACAATCGTTT
>NW_016158334.1:141121-141324 GCF_001687245.7 Rhagoletis zephyria | reverse complement strand
GATCAGCCTTCTAAGCATAGGTTACAAGGTCTTATCGAGCGTATTGTATGAAAGACTGAAGCCCACCGTCAATGAACTGATTGGGCCTTATAAGTGTAGCTTTAGGCCTGGCAAATCCACCATAGACCAGGTTTTCACAATACGCCAAATCTTGGAAAAGACCCGCGAGAAAAGGATCGACACTCACCACCTATTTGTCGACT
>NW_016158334.1:113076-137166 GCF_001687245.7 Rhagoletis zephyria | reverse complement strand
TCTGCTTGCCTCATTTGCCTCGCTCGTTTGCTCGCCTCATTTGCCTCGCTCTTTTACTCGCCTCGCTCGTCTGCTGCTGCAAATGAGTGCCTCGCTCGCAACGCCGCCCTCGCGAGGGCAGAGCTAATGAGGCCCTCGTTTGCTTGCCGCTCTACTCTTGCGCTGCCCTCGTTTGCTTACTCGCTCGCTGGCTGCTCATCGCAGCTGGCAGCCTCGCTTGTTGCTCGTGAGTTGCGCAAGCTCAGAGCAAGCTAACGAGCGAGCGGGGGCCAAAATGAGGCAAATCTGAACCCTGGTTATTAGACTCTTATTTATCACAATTTTCAGATAATAAAAAGAAATATACAGTTTGGATGTTACTTGTTGCTGTAGACGTTTTTTAGTAATTTTTGGCTTACTATTACAAAATCACATAACGCTGTTTGCAAGTGGATTACTCACTTATGGTTGACTGATGGCGCTAGAATCATACAGTTGCGTGTGAGCTCCAAAAAAATGGACTTGATCAGATTATTTTAACACATACCAAGCTTAACCTAGGTTAGGTTAGGTTAGGTTGAAGTGGCTGCCAGTGACGCCACTATCGCACATAGGCCCTTGGTTGTGAGCCCGTTGTGATACCACGCGGATCGTTAGAACCCTCCTACTCAAACCATCGTGTGGATTTCGCGAAACCCAGAAGTTGCCTTATGCCTACTTCGGCTATGTCGGTTAGGTCCTCAAAGAATCCTGAACCCATAAACTTTTGTCTTGTGCCGCAAGGTTTCTGGCTCTTCTTCATTTCTGCAGCTTCTGCAGAAATTGTTATGTGGGATCCCTAACCTCTCCGCGTGCTTTCCAAAAGCAACATGGCCTGTTAGCAGACCCACAGCTGCGGCTAGGTGCCCTCTGCTCAGCATGAGGAGATCCTTCGACCGCTTTTTGTCCCATTTTGGCCATGTAAGCTTCGTCTTGTTGCAAGTGGTGAAGCTATCCCACCTGTCGCTTGCTAATTTAAGAGACAGTTCCCTTAGAATGAGCTTGCAGGTAGCGAGCGGCATGCCTCATCCCTTCCGAAATAATGCACATGGAAAAAACCGAAATAATGCATATATGCACAGTTTCGGTTGTAAACCGAAATAACGCATATGAAGTATTCTTGCGCAGAACTTCTTTCTGCGCAGACGGCCTTTGGCCGCGCTTGGGGATTATAACCCTTACTAAGTAGAACTCTCCTTTCTGTGTTGCCGGAAAAGGGGACCGGAAGTATCCCTACGCTGTTAAAGCTACCATCTGTGTAGTTGAAAAATCAAGGTCTGTTCCCTTACAGTAAGAATAATTTTCCCACAAAATTCCAGAAAATTAAAAAAAAGACATACAAAAGGATCGTTTCGGATTTATTTTTAAATTAATGCGAATTAATTTTTGCATTTCAAAGGAATGATAATAATTATACATATATAAATATATGTACATTTATTAAAAACAAAAACAAAAAATCAAGAGACGACTGACCAGTAGTTTGACATCATAAATATCGCTAACTTTGTGTGAAAAGTTGCTTAGTCCACATTTTGTGAAACCTCATGTTTTGAAAAGGAAGCAACAAAAGAAATTAATGTACTTGCTTTATTTTTTCCCGTTTATATTCAATGAAAGGCAAATTTTCCAAAGTCCAAAAGAGAAAAGAAAATCCGTTAGGNCCGCTCACTCGTCTTACATAGCAGAGCGAGTATGCAGACAGCTACTCGCCTCGTACTCGTACTGCGAGCGAGGCAACACACAACAGCCTCGCTCGTTTAATAGGAGCGCGAGCAAACAAGCAGCGCTCGCTCGTTTGGCGAGCGAGCCAAACTTCTCGTGCCTCGCCTCATTGCTGCTACGAGTACGAGCTGCGAGCGCCTCGTTGTCTGCGAGGCATTGAGTAGGAGTTTGCTCGCCCGCTCGCTCGAACCCACCTTGCTAATAACATTAAAAAACAAAATCGCAGTGTGGTAGTTTTTGCTAATTTTTTATATAAACATTTAATATAGCGACTTTTGAAACAGTAACATTTATATAGCTAGCTTTTTTAGCTTTTCGCGTTCTTTCTTCCATGAAGGTTAGTCTGCTTCTTTTTTAGAACGTCTTCCACTAGGCACCGAAACTACCACGTTTTCTTGCATTTTCTAAGTTCATCAGAATATGGAGACTTTTGCGCTTATATAAATACGTACAATAAATATTAAATCGACTTTTGAAAGTGAACATTGCAATATGGGTATCAAACTGAAGGGGTTTAGGAAATTTTATTGCCGAAAATATTTTTAGGGAGGGCTGCCACCTCTTTGAAAAATTTTATTGAACTAAATTGATAAAATAAATGAAATCTATATCTACATCAAGATATACATATAATAAAATTGTAACAGGTCGATGTCTGTACCTTATAGATATTAAAGAAAAATTAATAGGGGGCTTATTAAATCAACAGAAGCCAAGTCTAAATTTTCGGTACGTTTGTAAGCGCATCACGCAAAAACTAATGTATGGAATTAATTGCAGTTTTTACCGATGTACATATTGCTAGAGCTCTAATTGAAAATATAGAATCCATTTTTTTTTTGTCTTTAGTCTTCTTCAAAGCAAAATGGCGTCTCTCATGTGCGTTCCTAATTATTTCTCGCTGCAACGCTCGCGGGACTACCAATAGTTCAGAATCTTTAACAATTTTGTAAAGCAATTCCCCTTTGAGAATGAAGTCTTTAAATATGGATTTCTCTTGACCGATATTGATTACCGCCCTTAAGTCTTCATCTTGGTTCTGCGCTATTTTAATTTGTATGACAATATTATCGTTTTGAATAATGTAGACTGAATAACGGCTTAGGGCATCTACAAGCTTCATACGATCTCCCGAACGAATGTTCTACTTTATAGTCGTATTCTTGTAAAAACAGTACCCATCTAGCAACTCGTGTACATAAGTCTTTCTTCTCGAGAGTTTTTGCAAAAGCATTACAGTCTGTAACCAGCTTGAAGTGCTTGCCTAAGATATAGACTCGAAATTTTTTCAATGCTGCTATGACGGCAAGTATTTTCAGTTCATAACTGCAAAATTTCCACTCAGCATCCGATATTTTTTTAGTCATGTAATACACGGGGTGAAGTTGGCCGTCTTTTGGACATTTCTGTAATAGTATAGCTCGTAACCCTCGATGGAAGCATCTGTATGGATTTCCGTCTCATACTTCTGGTTAAAAATTTTACGTACGGGTTTTTCAGTCAAAATTTATTTTACGACATTAAAAGCGTTTATTTGGTTTGGGCCAATTTAAAATTCAATGCCAGTTCACGCATTGTAAAAAAATATTCTTGTATACACTCACCACTCTTTATTTTCCTTTCAGATAGTTGTTTGTAAAGCGTTGTGCTATTTGTTGTTGTTTTAAACTGGCTAAGCAATGCAGCCTTCAGCTTGTTCCACGAAACTATACCCCTCTCGCTAGACACAAACAATTTAGCAATACCTTTGAGTGATTTCTTTGCGAATACAAATTTTTGAAAATCATCCCACCCCATCATCGCTGCAGTCTCTTCGAATTTTGTAATCCACATGTTTACCGGCATTTTTTCAGTGCCATCAAACATACGGATAGAGTCTTCAATATCGCGGAAATTCATCAAGAGTTTCGGTAATTGCATTCTGGATATATTTTTGTTTACTCTGTATTCTTCGTTTTCTACCGACACAAAACAATCGTTGCTCATTTCACTCTGTTGACGCTTTCGCCGTGCGCTACCTTCTTCGTTTTGCATTTTTGTAGCTTTCTTACACTCGTTGCTCGCGTTAAAGCCTGCGTGGCCTGCCGATTTGTTTTCACTGATATTCTCTTCACTTTCAACATCATCCTCTTCGTTCTCTGTTTCACTATCTTCATCGCGACAAGATTCATTTAACAAATGTCCATTTTGCGGATTGTGGAAAATATGCAGTATCATACCTTGCTCATCGTAATTAATTGTAAGCAAATTACAAATTGCAATTAAATCGCACTCCTTTAGTTTTTGTTTAATATGATGGCACTTGTTCAAATATTTTTCATCGTATTCAATGAAATCAAAACCCGCGAACCGTTTTCTGTTGTCTCTGTCGCCTTCTCTCTCAAATACATACTTATGCAAAGCCACAGAATTTTTCTATTGGAAACACGCAAATTTCTTCGAACACTCTCGAAATCAAACAAACGCGACATTGTGAAATGCAAATTTCTTGTATTTAATCACATTAATTCAGTCACAGGTTTGTTGCTAATTATTTTTCGCTCACACGAATTTGGAAATTAGACCGTTTTTATAAATTACACCACCGCACTACAAGGAATTGGTTGAGCCCTCATATTTGTGGTAATTCTTCACTCAAAGTTTATTAATTACAAAGTTTATCAATATACGATTAAAGTACAAGTAAAGTAGCAATATTTATTTAGAATTAAATAAAATGAAATTGAAAGTTAAAGTTTACAATTATTACACAGATATGTACATCTTTAAAAGCGAACCGTCTTTACCGCCGTCTTCGTCTTAACTCGCTCGTCATTCTTCTTACTTCTTCCTTGCATCCTCGTTCTACGCAATTTTTGCGTCGTTCAACCACTAGTTAATTTTATTTATTAATTTATGAATGAATTTAAAGTTATCGGAAATTTTTCCATTGGTCCGTCGTAATAGGATTTGGTACGAAATTTGGTCGGAAAACAATTTTTTCAGTAGCAACACTGGTATGAATGTAGATACTCGTATGCATGCGCATTGAAGATGTTTTTGAGATAGGGCGCTGTCGAACTGGCTGCCAAGATATGTCGATCTCCACTCAGCAGTCGATATAAGCACAATACGTCTTAATATAAAATATTAATCGGAAATTATTCCACGAAGATTAAATTTGAGAGGCTCTATTATCCCTACCTCCTCTTAATTCGATCCTGGCGACGACCATGCTCGTACGGTACAACGTTCTGTGTAACTTAATGCTCAGATATTTCCAGTTTTACTCTGCAAACGTCGGATAGACTCAAATAACAAAAGTGCAGCGTAATTCAATTATGTAAAACCATTCTGGTTAACGTTTTATGATTTTTTGTCTGAGGTCAAATTAAAAAAAGAAATAAAAACATGTGAAAAAGATTTTCATAATTCTTCATTTATTTATGTATTATTGTAAAACTAACTGCTAATTTAAGTGTACAGCCCCAAAAGGAAGTGCTTGAGATTTTCAAAAAATTGCCCGCTTTAAAATTTATCAAAAGAATGTATTTGCATATACACAAATTCATTAATAAATACATATGTACATAAGTAAAAATATATGTACTTACATACAAAAATTATCAAAAATTACACAGGTCTACGCTTTCGCCTGAAGTCAATGCTCCGTGCTGATATAAAAAAATAGTGAATTCTTGTACATAAATCAGCTCATGTTTTTTTTTTTTGCTATCTGGCACAAAAGGACAAGCTATATAACAAGAAGATATTTGAAGGGGTTAGAATCAAAAGAATCTAAGTAGGTCTGACATTGTTTTAACATAATTAAAGTTAAAGTTGATTACTTATTGTAAATTCTGGGTAAATTCATTTGAAATGATTCTTGCCTAATTGAATGCAGGTTACTTAACTAATTCAAAAAATGTTTACTCTTTGTCGCCAAATAAATACTATATTTAACTATACAAATATGGGTATAACTTATATTTTCAAAAAATGTCACTTAGACCCTTATGATTCTAACCCATCATTTATAAATGTAATTTAAATGAATTTGGAGGAGAATTTTGTCAACATTTGTTGGTGTTTTTCGGAATCTTTTTCAAATATTCTGCCACTGAAAATTATAAAAATTATATAGCAAAAATGGGAATTAGGATACAATTTTATTATAGGACAGGTATATTTCCTGCTTAGTAGTATTTACAAGTAGGGTCAACTTTATGGGATAGGCTTATTAGTGCTATTTTTATTACTTATACCATTTCTCTTTTAAATAGAATTGAAACTTGACCTGATCGAGCATAATTGCTAACTTTTCTGAATTCAACACGCAAAAATGGCAATCAGTCACCCTGCAAAACCATGACTTCAGAGCACATATAGCACACCGTCTTCAAAAGAGTCACAAAAAAACTATTTCTTAGCATATGCTAATCATATGGGCAGGGGCGACTTTACCTTGGGTTTTTTATTTTTTTAACAAATTATAACAAAAATTTGCTCCAGCTTTTGCTGAAAGGTAAATAAAAGCTTTGTGCACATTTTTAGCGCATAATTTCAAAAATGCCAAATTTTGAAGACGGTGTGCGATATGTAGTATGTATATACAAATGAATGTGAAGTCGAAATCACTCCACGGTTACAGACTTGGCTAAATTTCGTGGACAGTCGACATCGCAACCACGTAGGACGGCTATGTGATATGAAAGTAATTGCATTGGAATGACTGTAAGAATACCTTGGAGGCAGTCAACTGTTCGTGGAATTTCTAGTGAGCGAGATGAGAAGGACTTTGTCTCTTCATCGCCTTCCTCACAAACGATGATAGGACAACCTTTACGCGAGGTCACTTGCTGAAGCGCATTTATACATTTAACATAAACTGGGTCGCGCAGGACGATCATCATAACTGGCATGCGATCATCAATGAGTGCTAGTGGCCCATGCTTAAGTTCTCCAGCCATTATACCTTCGCTATGCATGTACGTCAGCTCTTTCACTTTCTGTAGATGTATATCAAAAGAATACCATTAGATACGATTTTCTTAGGCATAATGTATGAATTTTTAGACAAATCGACACTTACCAAAGCACCTTCCAAGCATGTTGCAAAATTATAACCACGTCCCATAATTAGTAATGATTTGTGATGATACAAGTCCTTGGCTAGCTCCTGCACCTGGTTATCAAGTTTTAAGACCAGTCTTATTTGGTCTGGTAGTTTGAATAATGCTTGAATAATTTCTAAACGGCGTTGCTGCAACGACAACCGATCTTCTGACATGACAAGAGCGAACATAACTAAAGAGATGAACTGTGACGTATAAGCTTTCGTGGACGCGACTCCGATTTCAGGTCCAGCATTGATATGTACACCACAATGAGATTCACGACATATACTACTACCAACAGTATTTGTTATTCCAACAATAAGAGCACCTCGCTGCTTGCAGTATCTTAAGGCCATTAGGGAGTCGGCTGTCTCTCCAGACTGGGAGATAAAGAAACAAACATCGTCACGGAAAATTGGTGTATTGCGGTCTAGGAAATCGGACGCCAGCTCCACCATTACTGGCAACTCTGTGAGCTCTTCCAATAACTGCCGCGTGGCTACAGCGCTGTGGTATGATGTACCACAACCAATTAACATCAATCGTCGACAGCGCTTGATTTCTGGTATAAAGTCTTTAATACCGCCTAGTACCACTGTCTTCGTATCAAATCTCACACGACCGCGCATAGTGTTGACCACGGACTCCGGTTGTTCGAAAATCTCTTTCAGCATGAAGTAAGCGTAGTTACCCTTCATTATCTGCTGAATTTCCATTTTTAACGTGGTTATTTCACGCGCATGCGGGTCATCTAGACATTTCTTGAGACGATGGATACTTAGTGCACCGTCTCGAACAGCGGCCACATCATCATCCTTAAAATAAATATGTGGTATTTATTATATGGATTAATATTTTTATACTATGTTTGATATATTTTACATGGTTTTTTTTTTGCAAAAACATTTTAATCTAGATATGTCACAACTCAAAAAATTTCAAATGATCAGGACAGGCATAAAACTGTTGATGCTGCGCAAGCGACGTAAGCAAAACAGATACAGTATTAATAGTATTTTTCCAGTTGAAGAAAATGGTGATGGAGAAGAAATTTTGACGGACGTTAGATATACATATAGTCTGTGAACTGTTTTATGGAAAAACAAGTTTTGAAAAATTTTGAATTGTGACTGATTTAGTGTGCGATATGTATGTATATGTACACATCATTTATCCTCACCTCCAAATAAATGACACGATTTGTGTGCTCGATGACAGCTGAAGCGTCCGATGCGAAAAAGTACTCGACCTCTTTCCCTTCCAATGGCATAAATTCAGAGGTGCTTTCATTACGTGGCAACACTGACAAATCACGAGTTTGTCCATGAGGACGATGTTCTTTTTGATTAAGTTGTACGTTATTAAAAGAAAAGCGGAAGCATAAGCAAATGGTTACACTTTAGCGTTGGCGATTACATATTTAATTGTGTTTTTTTACGTTAGTATAAGTAAGTGTGCTGTAATGTTGGTGAAATGTTATTCGATTTTTGTTTATAGATAGTTATGTAGTATAACAAATTAAAGCAGACTTCAAAGTGAACATTAAAGGGTTGTTTTAAACTAAGTACATCCATATTTGTATAAGCACTTATTTGAGTATATACTAATTACATAATAATGGGTATAACCAATGTGACCAACCCTACTTCGCTCGGAAGAACAGTAGGTACTTCTTTTTTAGCTCTCGTACTTCGTACTTCGCAGTACAGTCAAATTTACTTCTTCGGAATATTTTGTACTTCAGTAGTGCTATTCTCTAAATTTTCTACCGTCCGACAATTGCTGTCGCAGTTTGCGGCAATCATCGCTTGCGTTTGCAACAAGTGTATTCTGTAACTATATCGTATCGATAAAATTCGTTCAGATCTTTTTCTGAAAATTGTCGATATAAAATTATAAATGTACTGGCAATGCTTACAAAATTTCAAACGCAATCAAAAATATTGAGAATAAATTGGAATATGTGCTTTTCCACTTTTTCTCAACAGCTGCTGTAGCCGAAAGGAACTTGTTAGTCATGGGTTCAAACCCTGTGACACAGACCATTTTTTTCTTATTTCATTTACTACTTTTTTATTTACAAATGCTAATTTAAAATTTGGTCAAAATAAAATTAGTAAAATGAAAGTATTGATGAATAGCACCGGTCAACGAAAAAAATTTGTTCTTTGGGGTCTGTTCTCATGCTTAGATTCTCATTCGAAACATTAAAAAACACTTGAATTTTTTATTTTTAGTTCTTAAAGTTTGCTTTTGTCTGATTTACGTCGATAACTATAAGAAATACAAAAAATATTGACTTTTAAACATTAATTTTTTGTTATTTTACATTTATGTGCTTTGTTTATCACAAATCTTAAATAAAAAAGACTCTGATATCCAGCAAAAACTTTTCTAATCGTAATTTAAAGTGAAATTATACAAAAAAATTTAAAAATTAGTGATTTTTCCAGAAAAATTTAAAAATTGCTCTAGTTTTTAAAAAAGCAAACTTTGATCAAAAAAATAATTTTTTTCCTTATTTTTAGCATAGGAGAAACTAAAATTTAATATGTAGAAGTCAGACCCAAAATTCGTCGTTTCCAGGCAAAATGAAAACTGCGCGCCAAAACTTAACCATCGAAAAATGTCACAATGGCGTAGGTGGCAAGTTTTTATTTGTTTTACTGGTGGCCTATTTCTGATAATTTTTTCTTCCACTCTCGCTGCTGGTACTTACTGGAAGTGGTGTTCAATAAACCTAAAATTTGAATTTTTTATTCCAAATACTCGTAAAATGCATAGCTTTCGGGGAACGCCCATTGTCTTAGTGGAAAGATTACACATGTCCGGCCTGCAGAGAAGTGATACACAGCTCGAAAACTTAAGCCTATTATTCCTCCTCAGAGGATGTCGGGACGTTTTGGTGCGCGTCAGGGTATTGATTAATGTTTCTGTCAATCGCTTTCTTAAATATGCCGTGTAGTGTTATCTACGTATTCTATGTAGCCTCGATTTTGATGCCATTGTCTACAGCTTGTGTTTGTTTGTTCTTTATTTGTAAACTGATGACCTATCGTGTTTGCTAATTGGTCGAGTTCTTATTTCGGATGTTCATTTACGCTTTGGGTATGACCACCATTTATCTTTATTTGGTGTTTTGGCGAAATCGATTTGCAGTAAGTCTGGTTTTACTCTGCTCCTCACAGTGCTTTTAAGGCTGCCAAAATCATTGGAAAAATTTTACGGGGTAGGGAATGAATATGCTTTCATAGTGACCACTCGCGGGTTCTGGAAAGCATCGCTTTAGTATGCAACTGGAAGGAGTAAACGTGTTTTTGCCTCAGTCAAATAACAGCAAAGATATTTGACCAAGTAACTTTGTGCAAATGACTATGTAAGAAATATTGTTGTCCGTAAAATGTACAAAACGGCGGCCCTTGGCGCTATTTGACTTCTTCGTGTAGTATGTATTCGTCGGTCTTCGACTCTATATGTATGCATGTAGCGTTCATTAAATTGTCTGTAAGGATACATTATTTTATGAAACAACTCTAAACGAACTTTTGTCGCAAAGCTTAACAACCGAATTTTTTTCATCGTTAACCTATCAACCATGATAAAAATATAGTAAGGTAGAACCGCTGAGAGTCACTTTTAAAATTCTTGACGTTTCCAAACAATTTAATTTTTAAATGTACTCACAAACTCACACACACATTTTCATTTTCAATCTCAAGCAACAACAATTTCGAACAATTTCAATTTTTTATTTTCACTTTTATATGATTTTAAAATGTTGGCAAACTTCAAAATAAAAATTATGGCCGACAAATTGAGTGAACGGTTCTACCTTGCTATGTTTTTATCATGCTATCAACAATTACATATGTATAATTGTTTCCATAATTATCGAAAAGAAAATTTTAAATTTTGCGATGGAAATCGTTAGAAAAATTTTAGAGAATACTCAACAATTTTATTGAGCTTGGGGTCGTTTTTAATGAAAATATTTGTGAAGAAACCACAATTCGAGCTTGAGGCCTTTTTAATGAAAAGTTTTGTAAAAATCCACAATTTACATTTTTGGTATAAGTTATAGCCATTTCAGAGATCACCACACCTCCATCAGACTTCTTCAACTGGGATTCGATCCAACGATCCCAGCCTACCCACTGAGCTAAGTTCGCCAAGTAAACTGTTGTTGCTTTTTCCGCTTTTTTAATTTGTTAAGCCAACTACAATCAAGCGCAGCTATTCTAGTGCTATTAAAACTTGCTCATATGTTTGTCTTTTTTGTTGGGTTTTACTTTTTAGAATTTTCCATGAAAATGTAAACCGATAATGCAAGCAAATGAATTCAAACGGTTTTATAACAATGAATTTCGTACTCAGATGGCGGAAAAAGGTTTGGTAAACGCGAAACTGTGGAGAGAAGAACTGAAAAATGAAATTAAAAATTTAATTTAGTATGTGTTACTAGTAAAAATATTGTATGGGGGAAAAATCTGTCGCGTACGTTATGTCGCGTACGTTATTATTATTTTTTTTTAATAATAACTAACCAGAGATAATTTCTATTAAAAACTGGAAGGAATGTAAAGGTACATTATTTAGCTTAGTTTAGGAATTTTTAAAGAAAAGAAAAACTCCCATGATTCGCAGACTTTCGCGTATATGTGTATGTGCCCTAAAACCACTTTTTTTTTTGTCGCGTACGTTATCACCTTGTTTTGAACGGATATTTTCCACATCAAAGTATTGAGGCTGCTTATATCTTTCTCAAACGTAGTACCCTTAGGTTGCAACATAACCGTGATCTTGTTTTTCAGTAAATTATATTTTTGAGAGATTTATGTTACTCCATAAGCGTGCGAATGTCGCATATGGCTGCATGGAAACACCCATATGCACGCTTTCGTTTTAAAAGCGAAATAATGCATATGAAAAAAAGCGAAGCAATGAATACATGCAAAGTTTCAGTTGAAAACCGAAATAATGCACATGGCAAAAACCGAAATAAGTAAAGCAGACATGCACAGTTTCGGTTGAAACCGAAATAATGTCTAAAATTTAGACTCTTAAATAACAGCTGGGCAGCGTCTGCCCGGCGGGCGACTGCGCGTCGTATTCGCGTATACACACACACGCAGTGTTACCCCTGAAAATTTTTCGAAAGACGCAAAAAAAGTGTCACAGCCGAAAAAAAGTGTCTTCAAGTCATTCAAATCGTTTATACCATGTCACATTAGGTCAAACGATTACTTTTTCTGTGCGAAATTAATTGCATTATTTTAATGTAAAAAGATGGAAAACGTTAAAACAAGTGTAAAGACAGTAAATAAAATGTTAAACGGACTTGGCTTTCGTAAAACAGACTTTTCTGCTTTTTTGTATGTTCAAATGATGAGTATATGTGTTTAGGTAGTACTCAAAAACGTTGTCCAATTAGCTTGGTTTTGACATAAGTTGTTTTCTTACCATACTCAAGCCCCTCCCCTTTAAAATGAGCTACATAATAAAATAAGTATGGTCACATGTACATAAATGGTTTCTTCTAGCGATTAGTTATGGCATTATCGAAATTCCTAAATTAAAAAAAGAAAAATATTTACTACATGTCTCGCAGATATGTCTTAAGGAGAGATTCCTAAAGCAGTTAGTCTTCATAAAACACTTAATTTTCACTTGAGCTTTCAGTATTTCTAAATTCTCCACCGATATTATTTATATCGTTGTTTAAAGTACAAAACCGCGTATCAAGAAAATGCAAAACCGCGTATCAAGATAATGCAAAACCGCGTATGTGGGGTTGCATAAATTATTTTCTAGGGAGAAAAAACATTCATATTTCAAAATGATTCATATTTTATATTTCATAAACATTCATATTTCAAAATAATTCTCTTTTTTATAAAGAAATCGCATTTTTGGCTAGAATATTTCAGAACGAATGGATAAGGATTGAGCCAAGAGCTTGTGGGAGCAGATCCAATTTTTGGCAGCCAATGTCAGTTACGCGGTTTTGCAGAATGCCGATACGCGGTTTTGTACTTTAAACGACGATATTCAGAATACAAATGCTGCTTTGTGACACATTTACCAAAAATCGCTGGTAACTTCCTGAAAAGAATACGAATGTTTATAAAACTAATTTGTTAAAAGAAAAATCGAAGTTTCAGTCCGTAAGTTCTCTCAAGGATTTGCCTTTTTGCGAAGGCGCTAGTGTATTTGTAACATAGCCTCGGCTACGCTAGAGGACATGAAATGTAATCCAAATGAAGGCTGCTATTTTTTTTCTCTATTTATCACCATTAAAATGGATTATTTATCACCAAAAAATGTTGGAGATATTTTTGAAGATACAGTGAAACCCGCTTAAATAAATATCTCAAAAAAAATATCAGAAAAAAATTAGCAAATGTTGCATATGGAAACCAATTTTTGGAGGCGTATAGAGTTATTTTATTTATTTTTCTTGCTTTACAAAAACATACATACTTCACGTTACATACTTCATACAACTTTTTATTTTGAAAAATTTGCTCCAATGGACATTTTTCAGGAGTTATACCCTATTTTATGGTTTCTAACTTTCTGGTTGGCTTTTTCGGAAAAATTTCTTTGACAAAGGCGTGTTTTATTTGACCAGAAATTTAAGTTAAATATTAGCTTATTTTGTATGGGAGACTTACCAAACATAATTATATTGGCTTATGAAAAGCTGTCTTGGCCAGGGATCGAATTTCAAAATTTCAAAATGTGCCTAAGCGACTGCAAAAACAGTGCCGAAAATGAGATGAAAGTACCCCAAAATTAAAATTGCGCTCTTTTAAGTATTTCTAAAAGCAACACTGAAATAATTAATTAATTAATTAATTAATCCCAACGGCTTTTTACCCTCCATTCCCACCCAACCGACACGAGGGGCGCAGTTCGCATGACGTACGGAACTTTTTTTTTTGTAATTTTTTGGTGCCGAGTAGTGGAAACAGGAGTTTTTTAAGTGTCGAGATCTAAAACTATTCAGCTACAGAATCAAATTTATCAGCTGGTTGGATATGCTAAAGATAGTATTCCAGTTATTGAGAGTGGAAATAATAGTTTTCTTTATAGTAAAAATCGAGTCCGATATGTCAAACGTGCTGGAATGAGAGTTAAAATCTTGACATAAACCACGGAATGATTCGTTTAGTTCAAAATTAATTTTGCATGGCTTTAAAAATAGAGGTCGAAAGTATCTTGACAATCGAGAGGGAACATTAACCCTTTCCGGTCAAATCCGTCCCTGATGAATATAAAAATTTTTCCTCTTAATTACAAGGTTCATAGAGCCTCATAATACCAAAAGTAAACAAAAAAAATATTCAAAAGTTGTTTTGGGTAGCTATTAGGGCTACTTCAAATTTGTACAATATATTGTACAAAAGTCCGCAAAGGAGTAAAAGCACTCAAGAAAACTGAATAAATATTTCATTAAGTTTGACGGAATAAAACTTTTATTTCATTGAAAATGAACTTATTTATGTACAAAATAATTGTTTTACTGCAGATATGTTGGAATTAATATTTCATATCTTTTTAAGTATATTTAGTTAAGATTTGCATTAAATAATTTTAAATTTTCTCCATGATAAGAGAATTGTATAATAAAATTTTGAAAAATTTCAGATACAATAACAATATAAAATACAAATGACCCGTTTTAATAAACCTTCCCGGGTTTTCTGCCTTCAGTAGATCAAGAAATCAAAAAACCTGCCCTTTGCTGCAACAACAGCGCACAAGTTCTTCAAAAACTTCGGCGAAAACCACCCTAATTGCCTGTTCAACTGCAACCTTTGCGGACGTTTGTACAATATATTGTACAGGATACTTACAACCTTTCGGTGTAAATGTACAATATATTGTACATTCTTTTTACCACACGAGAAAAATATTTTAATTCATGATAGTTGAATTTAAGAATTTTTATATGATGAAATGCTTTTTATATTTCCATACTATGTGCTTTTATTAGCGATTTTACTTGACTTTCACGTATTTTTTGTACAGTAAATTACCAGAACTTGCGTGTCACTGGAATTTAATAAAATGGCCTATTTTTAAATTAAATTCTAAAAATATTTTTGAAACGTTTTCGATTTTGAAATTTACGTAAACTATTCGGGACATTCCAAAACTTCATAAAGTTTAATTTGTTTTCAAAAATATTAATAAGATTTTTAGTAGCAGGCTTCCAATGTGACAAAAATTTAAATGTACAATACAAACCCTTCGTCTGACACATGAGCCCAGCCAAGCCTTTTCCATTTTCAAATTACAAAAAAGGGCACTTTAAATATTGAAATTTCAGGTAGCTTACTAAAGTTTAGTGAATTACCAATCTGTAAAAAAATCTTTTTCCATGTTACTCGGAGCTCGCTTGCGCTATGCTAATCCTATCTTGACCACAGCGCTCAATTTTTCGATAGCGTTGAAGTCTGGGATTTGTGTTGGCCAGTGCGTTACGTGAAAATTTGGCTCAAGCAGCCGGTGGTGTCGAATATTTTCAGAATCCTTTGGATCTCCGTCCTGCTGGCAAACAACTTCTTCCTCAGGGTGTTCGCTTTTGTCTACAAAGTCCGGCAAATTTGTTGGGAGGATATGTTCATTATTCCTTTTATATTAACCAATGGCACCAAATGCCAGCAAGTAAAACATCCCAAGCCAATGAAATTCACGAGAGTTGGAGCTTTTGGACTGAAAAGGGGTAACATGGTCCGATGGAACAAAAATTCATTGTTTCCAAAGCGATAAAAAATAATATTTTTGGGAAAGACCTCATCAACATCTTCAAAAACACCATGGCAAGAAAAACGTCTAACATGGTGACATGGTTTGCTGTGAATCGTTTGTTAGTTTTTCTGTATACTAGACTTTATTCCTTAGATAATAAGGACAAATTTCTGAAAATTTCAAAGCAATCCGCTTATTATTAAAAAGGCTATATTACTGTAAGTAATGAAATATCGAACATGCACTCGGTTTTGATCGCCAGTGTATTTAAATAATAAAAATAAGCTACTATTGTCGCAACTATTTTCAAAAGAAAGCTCTAAAATTAAATTAAGTTTAACTAAACAAATGTTGCACATAATTTCTATATAAATGCATACAATTTGCATGTGGGTCCAGCCAGACACATGCGTACCGAATGTGCCAATCGAAACATGTGTCTGACGGAGAGTTAAAATTTACCTCAACCAGGAACCAGGCTATTAATCAAGCCTATCATTAATTTTACGATAAATATTATACCTAGCATTCCTCTACGACTTGTGAGTGTAGGAAAATTTATGAGCTTTAGACGACTAGTGTAAGGGGGGATATTGTAGTCTGAATGCCAGTTAAAATCCACGCAATGCAAAAAGCAAGAATTGTTTTTGAATTGATTTAATCCTATATGAATGAGCTTGGTAGCGAGGATTCCAAACAATAGATCCGTATTCTAGTATAGGTCTAACTAAAGCGATTTTTCAATGTTTACTGGGCAATATTTTTAAAGCACAAAAAAATATACCCAGATAAGCAGTAAAAAGACTTCATTGAATGAATGTTTTCTAAGTTACGGTTAACTTATCAAAGTCTTAATTGTTTACCAAGTGGTCGGAGCACAAAAAAAAACGAAAAGTGGCCGAAAATAGCACACAATGAGCACGATAATACGAAAATATTTTCTCTTAATTTTTGCATTTCAGCCCCACTAGCTTGATTGGGCTGCTCGCTATCTCTATTAGCGATTGTTCATTTACTGCGATAGATCTCCGGCGATGAATCGCTTGCGTGGACCGCTCATCTCAAGCATGAACTGTTAAGTAGTTAGTTTCGCAGCTTGTTTTAACTTTACATTTTGATGAAGTTCTGTTTTTCTATAATATATATGCGCAAAACAACGCGCAGTACGCCATTTTTGCGAATACAGTAATGTTTGTTATGTGTCGTATGCACTTTTGAAATGAAATCTTCTGCGATGACATGCCCAAGTACCAAAATTTCTCTGCGATGAGCATTTTGCTTGCGATGAAACTGACAGATAGCTGTACGCTAATCGAGACAGCAGGTAAGTAAGTACGTTATTGACAACATATGTAGCTGTTCCAAATTTCAGGACAATAGCATATGATATGAAAACTTCAGTTTGTATGAGGGTGCCACGCCCTTTTTACAATACCTGCCACTTTCCGTCGGAAGTACGTTAGCTTAAGCATTATGAAAAGTTCAGTTTGTATGGGAGGTGCCACGCCCCCTTTCCAATACCAGCCACTTTTCGCTGAAAGTAAGGTATTGATAACATATATAGATGTGTAAAATTTCAGGACGTTGGCGTAAGGGATTACAGAGATAAGCGATATGATAAATTCAGTTTGTATGGGAGGTGCCACGCCCCTTCTTCCATTACCTACCACTTTTCGACATAAGTACGTTATTGATAACATAAGTAGCTGTGTCAAATTTCAGGACGTTAGTATAAGTGGTTCTAGAGATAAACGATATGATAAATTCAGTTTGTATGGGAGGTGCCACGCCCCCTCTTCCATTACCTACCACTTTTCGACATAAGTGTCAAATTTCAGGACGTTAGCATAGGCTGACTTCCAAAACGTCAATTGCTTTGCATACGTACAAAGTATAATGTTCCATAACGCCGAACTACAAAATATTGACAATGTATACTTTTCCAAATCGCATCCGAAAAGTTATCGAAATGCATCGCTAGAGCAATCAGCGCATCAGAAATAAAGTTGATGCTTCGTTTGTTATTGGTTAACATTGGTGTTTCAAAAATGGAAAATTCAGAAAAATCTTTCATTGCTAAATTGAATATTTAAAATATCGAGCCCTAACCGCCAAAATAACGTAAGCGACAATTATTCAAAATTTTATTTTTGATGCAGAAATATTCCTCGGGCATCCAGATGTATTTCTGCATCGAAAAGAAAATTTTGAAAAAAATGGCGCTTACGTTATTTTGGCGGTTAGGGCTCGATATGCAATGTATATGGTTGCAATGTGTCGCAACTCTGCATGTGCATATAAACAGTTTGAATACCGCAGTATAACAGTTTCCAAACATTGTATTGATACGTTTTGGAAGTCAGCCATAAGTGGTTCCAGAGATAAACGATAGGAGATGTTCAATTTGTATGGGAGGTGCCACGCCCCCTTTTCCAATAGCTGCCAGTTTTCGCCATAAATTGGCTATTTGCAAGTTATGCATCAGTGCCAAGTTTCAGTCCCCCAGCGTAGTTGGTTTAAGAGATATGTTGGTGCCCTCAAAGAAGGGGTTTCAACATTTTATTATGAAGTATGTCTATGTGAAGATATCCATTATTCTCCCACTGAATAAGAACGTTAGGAATATCCCGACCCTAGCGCATCCTGTCGTGTAAGTTTTTAGTCCAAATGCATTTTTTAGGAATATCCCGAACCCAGCGCCATCTACCGATTAAATTTTTTGTCGCAATATTTCCCTCCAAGGTTCTGACAAATGTTCCAGATATGAACGAAATCGGTCCAGCCGTGTGGTAGTTTCGTGATATACGATATACAGAAAACTCTATGAAATTGTTAAATCGTGACCAGGGCTGCCAACTTGGCGCAAACTGTGCAATTTTTGGCCCTATTTTACTTCTAACGGCACTTAGTTTTTCAATTTGGCACAAAGTGCCAAAATGGCACTTTCGAAAAATAGTAATATTTCAATATATATTTGTGAAATCCTTTGCTTGTACTTCTTTTTGTCAACTAAAATTTTCTAGTTTCAATAGTGTTTAAAACGGTTTTATCTTATTTTGGCATTTGGCTTTTGTTTTAGGATTGTGTTTCTAATTTTAATGCTAAATAGAAAGAATTAGAAAAAATGGCACTTTTTGGCAGTTTTATTTTTCTGTTTGGCACATATTGGCACTATTTTATCCTCAATATGGCACTTCACAGCTAAGGATAGTTGGCAGCCCTGATAGTCTCATCTTTCTTAATTTTTTGGCAACAATAACAAAAATTGTAAATTTTTTTAATCGAAAATCCTTCCACACAGAAGACTCAAAAAAGTGCTTTTTAAAGAATTGAAATCGGTTCAGGCGTTTGGTCAGGTATCGCGGTCATACGAAAGACATTCAATTTTTATATATTTCGATAGATAATAATGATATTGGTTAATCAGGACGATAGCAAGTCGTGGAATCGCTATATCTCAGAAATAGTAATCGTTAAAAATAAAAAGATTATAGCAATTCTTGTATGATCTACACTTTCGTCTTACTAGTGATGGAGAACTATCGATGGAGCTATCGATAGGATCGATGGTTTTATTTTGCCGCCACTATCGAATTTTTCGAAACACTCGATAGTTATATTTTGTTCACATCATTGTTAACTAGGCGTCGAGCACGTTCATGGTAAAACGCAAGTAATTAGTTTTTAATAACTGACTTAAGGTCTGACTTTATATAATTTCTTAAAAAATAACTTCTTTTGGTTTTAAAATAATTTTTACAGTTTTTATGTAAAAAAGTGGTTAAATTAAAATGAAATGAACTGTATACTTACTCGTTTTTTTACACAAGTTATATGTTGTTAACTTTTTGTTTATACAAATAATCTCTATGGTTTTTCTAGTTGCGAAATGGTTTATCTGAGAACAGGATCTCTTCTTGGCTGTTGTTGTCCGACAAGAAGACGAAACGACCTAATTTACAAGCGATGGGATCTATTATATCACTTGCGAATTCTTTTTGACTCTATTAGCCATAAAAAGTGCAATCCAATTTGCCCATTTACAATTTTAAATTTATCAGACTGTTATAATTTGAAATAACACATTTTTTTTATGAAATTTCACTATTTTAAATACTAAGTTTGATGAATCTTAAAAAAGATTGGTGAAACCAGGTATTAGTATTATAAGTCAATTATACATATGTTAGAAAATTTTCGATAGTATCGATAGTATCGAATATTTTGTACTATCACTATCGAAACTATCGAATGTATACACTATCGATAGTTTTCCAACATTACGTCTCATCTATTTTTATGATAAATCGTACAGTTTTGCTGAAAATGCAAAAAATCAATTTATGTGACCTTTGACCTTAAATAAATTTGTTTGCAGACGTGGGATCGATGGGGACTTGTGACATTTCATTCATAATGCTGTTCGCAACAGGGGTTTAACTTTTTTTTGTCCGAACACTTTTTCGGAGTTTAAGGTGGTTGAATCAGAAACTTTATAAAAAATAACGATTTTTTAGCTTTCTGCATATTTTTTTCTTTAGTGACCAAACCACTTATGTTAATCGATTGAATGACAAATACCACTTTTCTATGCCATTCCATATTTTTATCGTTATCTCAGAAACTAGGTCTGACCTAGAGAAACCATTATGATTAGACTGCGGATTTTACGCAAAATACGGAGCCTAGAAATATGTACCTCGTAACTTAGCAAAGTGTATAAATTTGTATAAACAAAATATATTCAAATTTATACACTTTGCTTATAGTTATGTAGTACACATTTCTAGGCTCCGTATTTTGCATAAAAGTCCGCAGTCTAATTATGATATTCGGAATCAAGATAAAACTGTACGTTAGAAAAGTTTTATTTCATTATTAGAGGTTAAATGTTATCAAAAATTAATGAGAATCTAGTATTTTTTTATAAAACCTAGGGATTTTTTCGTGCAAACCTGCAAACCATATTTTCAGAGTATTCTGAATTTTAGAGGAACTTTAAGGAATTCGTAAAGATCTCATTCGATTTTTTGCCGAATTTTCTAAAATGAAACAAACTGTGCACAATTCGATTCTTTTACGAAATTTCGGAAGAAAATCGATAAAGCAATGAAAATAATGCTGCTATGTGAAGAATTTCTTGCAGAATTTTTTCAGAATTTTCTTTATTTTTCGTACAGAAATTTCTTTACGAGTTCGTGTCAACCACTTCATATAATTTTCTTTGAAGATTCGTAAAAAAATCGGTACAGAAATGAGATACTCCTAAAGATATCGTTAAGATTACGGGAAATTTGGTTTGCAGGGTAAATAGATAAAAAATAACTTCTTACTTTACCTATATTCCTTTAAACTTTACTTCAATGAAAAATGCCTTAATTTGGTGCAATAAAGCATTTTCAAATGTGTGAAACAGTGGTATTTGTAATGTCTTTCACTCAAATAGTGAACGGTCATAACTTAAATTTGATATTGACTACACAATTGAAATGTAATAAGATGATATGTAAATTATGTAAGCCTTCTTCAGAGCGAAATATTAATTATGTAAAATGCAATGTTATAATCATTTCTACACTTTTTAGATGTCATGAAATGATGTTATTTTTGAGTTGTGACCCTTATCTGCTTCGTGTGTAACATGTACGTATGTATGTATGGAAATGTGTTCAAAAATTTACCTCCACCATCAACTAACACCCATAAGTATGTATCCACGCATGTATGACGTATTAAATCCATATGTATATTTAAAGAGGACAGTACCTTTTTCACAAGTTTGTGGTGATTTATCATCTGCGAAACGTAAGTAGAAGGTAGTTGTTAACATAAGTTTCGAAAATTTTCAAACAAAGAACACAGTTTCAGGAAAATTTTAAAATCGATGTAAGGAATAAAAAATAAAATTACATATAATTGGAATACAAGATGCAATAATGTTAATTTAAAGAACAATAATTATAATAAAGAAATAAGTAAATTGATTCACATGTAGGTACATATCGCACACCGTCTTCAAAAGAGTCACAACTCCAAATTTGGCAATTTTGAGATTATGCGCTAAAAATGTACGCAGAGCTTTTATTTACCTTTCAGCAAAAGCTGGAGCAAATTTTTGTTATAATTTGTTAAAAAAAAACTGAGGTGAAGTCGCTCTTGCCCATATGATTATCATGTGCTAAGAAATAGTAGGTTCATTCCTTATCTTTTTGGACTAAAATCTGAAGTGTCAAAATGCCAGAGCGGAAGCAAAATGCGCTCACTAAAAAAGAATAACAGAAAAAAGTAAAGGAACGCAAAAAACCAAATTTTTAGTCCAAAGAATGGCAACAACAACACTAACGTCAAATAAGAATGGAAATGTATGTACAAAACACATTCACACAAGCACAAGCACAATAAAACTTACTATATCAATTATTTTTTGCTTCCTTCCAATTTCAATTCACTTTTTTTACTTTTTAGGTTATTCTCCCATTTTGTGTATTCTTTAATTTCCGTTAATTTAAATTCAGTTGAGCTTGACACTTTTCAGGATTTTGCCAGAAAAAATTCTTCTGACTAAATCTGACTACTTCGGACTGAAGAGAGTCACTCTCACTGAGTGTTGCTCTCTCATTTTTGCTGTCATTTTCGAGTTAAGGAACGCTTTTTGGACTAAATCTGACTACTTCGGACTTTTTCTGGGAGATAAGGAACGCAACTAGTTTTTCTATTTTCTGACAAACGTATTATTTTGAGTTGTGACTCTTTTGAAGACGGTGTGCGATATGGAGTTTAACTTAAATAATGTTCTCAAACCCAATAATATATCACAACGGAGAAAACGTTGTTACCAAAAAGTGAGAAGCAATTGCACCAAATCATATTGCACAGGTATTAGCATTAGAGCAAAAACATCATTTAGTTGTATTTGTTTTTTCCTAAGTAAAACTACTATCAGCTGATTGCACTGTTTTAGAGCAAACACGTTCCATGGATGCCACTATCCAAATCCCACGCAGATTCCGAAAACCGAGTTAATATTTTTGCTATGGATACGTTTTTGAGATATCTGCAATTTACCGTTGTTCAGTTAAAAAAAGTGGTTCGCTTGAATCACGTATATCTTACGAACCAATTGAACAATCGTAATACGAAATACGGCAAATTAAAGCCAAAGAAATTCTCCATGGGCACTTTTCGACATGATTCACTAATACAAGGTTTTATAAGTAATGACATTTGAGTCAATTAGAGGTGAAGCAAATATCGTGGCACTATCGATGCATCGATGTTTTTGCATTTTTGCTAAACTTCGATGGTTGATGGCGACTATCGATGTTTCTTTTGTACACCTCTGCGCATGTAAAATGAAATAATATTAGTTTCTAAAAATTAAAATATTTTTAAAGACTTTTAATAAAAAATCTTTTATTCTTATGGCCTTATTCATAAAAAATAAAGTAGGTTTAAAGAGCTTTATAAATTGACGTTTTCATACATTTTTCAATTTATAAACCTTTTATAAAGTTACTTTATTTTTTATGAATAAGGCTATTAATATTTTTATTGAGCTTTGTACCACGATTGTTTATTAAGAAAAATTTAAAAAGCAAGTTTAAGCGGTAGAAGTTATAGCAGCTATTTCGGAGATCACCACATCTCCTCATATGACTTCTTTTTTCTAGACTTTATTAAAAATACAATGTTAATAAGCCACAATAACATTGACAAAAAATCTTGTATCTCTTTTTAATAACATGAGAATAATAGTAATAAATTGGCGCTTACGCATATCGTCGTTTAAAGTACAAAACCGCGTATTGTCATTCTGCAAAACCGCGTAACTGACATTGGCTGCCAAAAATTGGATTTGCTCACACAGCTCTTGGCTCAATCCTTATCCATTCGTCCTGAAATATACTAGCCAGAAATGAGTTTACTTTATAAGAAGAAGGACCATTTTGAAATATGAGTGTTTTTACGCTCTAGAAAATAATTTCTACAAGTTCACATTCGCGGTTTTGCATTTTGCTGATACGCGGTTTTGCATTTTGTTGATACGCGGTTTGGTTATTTTACTTGGTACATAAAATCAATGCGTTGAAAATAATTGAAATCGGACTAAAATTACGGCCGCTTTTCATACAACGGTAAATTTCAGAAATGCTTGAAACTTCAATATTATGAAATTTAAGGACGCTAATTTACTCAAAATTGATACACCCCGGCTTACCATATAGCGGTAGCTTTCGGAAACACATATTTTTATTACTTGCGGCGGGTATTTAATATTCGGCTCCGCCCGAACTTAGACTTTATTAGTTGTTTGTATAAAAATTTAATTAAAAATATAAAACAGAATCCACTGATCTGCAAAATAGACAATGAATTAACTTTTTTATGGTATATTAAACATGCTATATAGATATTAAAAATCAAATAAATAATATAAAAAAAACTTTTTAATATACAACGCTTTTATAAATGGACTAAAAAGTAGAAAATAATA
>NW_016158334.1:109712-112609 GCF_001687245.7 Rhagoletis zephyria | reverse complement strand
CTGTCTGAATAAAAGTTTGCAATAGATATTAAAATAATTCAACGATATTAATAGAAAGGTGCACACACATGCATTTACATATGTATGTACATACAAACGAGCACCAATTAATTTTATTTAAAGAATGGCGTGTCGTCTATTTCCGGTGTAGCAAACGTAGTACATAGGGCGACATCTAGATGTCATCTACCTCGCCCTATTCACTATGCTTTTTTATAGGAGCTTTTCAAAGCTTTGCTTTATGGTGTCGGACACACAACATTGAAAGCTTCTGGAACACAACATTGAAAGTTTCTGGAACACAACATTGCAAGTTGATAAAAGCGTTGTAATAAATGATGAATGAGAGAATTTTGATCCTGACCTGCACAAGGAAAAAGCGTTACTGATATTTACACTTCCACTTTTATGGGGTGGTATACTTACTTGTAAGTATGCAACGGCTGCACTTCACCAAATAAATCGTTGCAGCTGTAATTCCCAGTGGACTGCACCAGCCAAATTTATCAGAAACTATCAGGCTTATCGAAAAGTGATGTACCTATGTATGATTTGTGGAGAATTTCATTGGCTTTCATTTGCCGTATTTCGTATTACGATTGTTTCGTAAGATTGGTTCGTAAGATATACGTGATTAAGTGGAACCACTCTTTTTTTTAAGCTGAATAACGGTAAATTGCAAATATCTCGAAAACGTATCCCCGAAAAAAAATTAACTCGATTTTCGGAATCACCGAGGAATTCTACACAGTAATTGGATAATGGCGTCTGGAGAACAAAAACAAAACCAAGGGCCAATTTCAAATGAATATTTAAACGGCACTTAAGTTTAATTTTGGATTATTATTTAAATGACCTTGAACTTTCGTTGGGTTTCAGATCAATTTTATTTAAATATGCCAAACACGTGGCAACACTGCTGCCTGCTCCTTGAAATTGTTGTTGCATTTGCTTGTTTGTTTACATTTTGTACTAAACAGCTGATTGTTCTTTGGCAAGATTGATAAAACAACGTACCTATCAATCTTGGCAGTGTGGTACAAACACGGGGTTGCATATCTCATACAGTGTTGATAATTGCATTTTCCAATTTCGTATGAAAATGTAATTCAAATGGTTCTTTTTATCACTAAATTGTACCAAATTTTCATTACTATAATTTTTCTAATATTTAGTTATTGTGTAGAACTTGTATTTGATTATTATTCCTCATAAAGTAAAAATAGTTGCTAAAAATTTAGAAAAATTATTACCTTTATTTTATTTACATAAAACGTTACACACTTTTACATCAGATATTATGAGTTTAAATGCATGTATGTATGTACATACATAGATATCGTGCCAGAAATTGTTCCGATACCACCAAGTCAATATTCTTATTAAGTCTCATCAAAAAATTCCTTGTCGTTTAAAGGATAAAGGGAATTCCGCATTATACTAAAGCCGTACGAACACATCGAGCCCTAGCCGCCAAAATAACGTAAGCGACATATTTTCCAAAATTTTGTTTTTGGTGCAGAAATATTACTAGAGCATCGAGATACATTTCTGCATCAAAAAGAAAATTTTGAAAAAAATTCCGCTTACGTTATTTTGGCGGTTAGGGCTCGAAATGCATCTAGATGCTCTAGGAATATTTCTGCATCAAAAAGAAAATTTTGAAAAAAATGTCGCTTACGTTATTTTGGCGGTTAGGACTCGATATAAACATAAAGATTTACAGCCCGATTCTGTGCACTTGATAAATAACATTTTTTTATATTTTGTAAATTTTTGTATTATTTATCTCTATCTCAGAAATCAAAAGCTCATTTCTTGATAAATTATCAAGATTGCAAATGCTGTTTACAAATTGAAATTTCATATGAAAATTATAAAATTTGTATATTAAAAAATTTGTTTCTACCATTTAAATCATCTTATATACTTACAAGTATGGAATCCTATGCCCCTTTTTGTCTATTCTCTTTCTAACAACGGACGTGCCTGCCAAACAGCGGACGTGCCTGCCAAACTGAAAAGCATGATGGCGGCAGTGTTTGACAGGCACGTTCGACGATGCGAACGGCAATGGAAGGTAAGAAATGGAAGATGGATGACATGAGAATGAAATAATTATGAAATAGCAGAATGTCGAAGCAAAAACGAATTTGAGAAATGTGACAATGCGAATGACGTTAAATGAAAGAAATGTAAAATAGCGAAATGTCGAAATAGAAGAAATAGATGACAGGCTCGTATTCAAGGGTTTCGTGAAACAAAAAGTGTTGCTGTGTTGCGCCATAAAATATTTAAATACTTTTTTAATGTGGTTAAATTGAATCATACGCTTTTTTAATTAGTTGGCAAAAGTGCATATTTCGCCAGCCAAAATATATATATGTACCTATGTATGTATATAGCGCGACGCTACAAGATTCATTTATAAAAACGGTATATGCTAATGACGTTATTCATAAAAAATAAAATAGATTTAAATAGCTCTGTACAGTGACATTTTTATAAAAAAATCGATTTCTTAATTTTTTATGAATTTGGGTAAAATATTTAAATTCACATTTTTAGTGCATTTTTTTCCTATTTATTACTTTTAAAAATTTTATTTTCTTTAATAACCGTTTCACTGAGTTATACCACCCATCAAAAATCAAACTATTTTATAAGAAATGTATTGACCTTTTTACAACGGTATTTAAAGAATTTTTTGCTCAGATTGAAAAATTGCCTGCTTCTCACACTTCTGTGGTGGTTTTTATTGTAGTTATTATTCTGTTGACATCTAAATTTCCCTACATAGATTTTATGTGATTGCCGATAGATTGATTACCGGCATTTCCTCTGTGAACTTTTTTTAACTACATTCATAAAAAAATTACTAATTTTGGTTTCTTTTT
>NW_016158334.1:101269-108971 GCF_001687245.7 Rhagoletis zephyria | reverse complement strand
GCCAAATACAAATTTGAATAAAAATTTTGATTCAAAGATTTATGCAAACGGTTTTTCGCGATATTCATCATACGAATTTATCATCTTACTTGTCCGTAAGTTTTTGAAGCATTTTAACTTTTGTTTTTATATATTCATGCCATATCATTTTTGTTTTCAGATTGTGAAAATGCCAAACCGAACGTGCATAGCCGGATGCCCTCTGGAAGTACCCCTCTATCCTTTTCCTCTGGAAGGGGAAATGGCCAGGTAAGTAGAAATTATTTAAAAAAACAGAAGTGGATTATTGGAGCTCCCACACAGTGCAGAATAGATGTATGGTGAGCGCACTACACCAACTTAATCGCGCCCGAAAATGCAATGGACAGACAAGCAAGCCCATATAACCGGCAATAAAGTCTGCAGTGTGCGGTGGCTCTGAAATCAGTTGCACTCATAAATTAACCTCGGCCCATATTCAACCAAACACTTTTCAAAAAATGAATGTTAAGTTAGCTTTTACCACTATTTTTTTTTGTTTTTTTTATCATTAAATTTTTTTAACAGTGTTACTGAGCTGTGTACCCCATTTTTTTTTTTTTTAATGATCAAAATTGCGTTAACAGTGTTACTGAGCTGTGTACCCCATTTTTTTTTTTTTTAATGATCAAAATTGCGTTAACAGTGTTACTGAGCTGTGTACCCCATTTTTTTTTTTTTTAATGATCAAAATTGCTTTAACAGTATTACTGAGCTGTGTACCACTATTTTTTTGTTTTTTTTTATATCATAAAATTTTTTTTAACAGTGTTACTTAGCTGTGTACCACTATTTTTTTGTTTTTTTTTATCATTAAATCTATTTTAACAGTATTACTGAGCTTTTTTTATTTTTTTAACAGTATTACTGAGCTGTGTACCACTATTTTTCGTTTTTTTTTATCATAAAATTTTTTTAACAGTGTTACTGACTATGACTGTGTACTATTTCTTTTAATGATAAAAAATTTTTTAACAGTGCTCCTGAGCTACACAATTTTTTTTCGTCCAAAATTTTTTTTTTTTAATGTTATTAGGCTTTGTGCCACATTTTTTTTTTAATAACAATCTTATTTAAAAATTTAATTTGATGTCTTGGGATGTGATTCTCTCTTATTAATAACAATTGTTGACCCCAAAAGTTTGCTTCTATATGCTGATGTTCTCTACATTTACAGTCGCAATATTTTTTTTATTTTTTTGCTATACTCTATTACAGTTCATAGAAAGGGATTTACTGTGGGTGGTTTTGTAAATATTGTATATAAATTTGTATAAAGTAGTTTTCTTGTATGTAGTATTATTAGTCATAGTCGTTTTTTCCAAGTAGAATTGTGTAGTTTTTTTGTATTTCGTGGATTTTGCTATTTCTTAGATTTTATTATTAGTCATAGTCGTTTTTTCCAAGTAGATTTGTGTAGTTTTTTCGTATTTCGTGGATTTTGCTATTTCTTAGATTTTCTTATATGCATGCACTTCGTATTTGTAGATAGTATGGGTGAAAATAGGCCTCCTGGGGAACCGAACACCCAAAAAAAAAAATCGGTAACGCGCCTTCATTGCAACCTCAGTGGTGGTGTGGAAAAGCAATAAGTTAAAAAAAATAAAGAATATCAATTTGAAATAAAAAATCCTTTTAAAGTATAAACCTTTATTTTATTAATAATCAATTATGGCAAGCGTTTCTAAGACATCATCATAACCATTCTACAAAACGGGATATTAAATAAATCTATGTATAAAGATATTAAACTATAATAATAATAATAATATATTAATCAATTTACTATTCTTTTGATATATATTAACAGTTGGAAATCATTTATCGTGGTTTACGAAAATTCAGTTTTCTTACAACTACAAAATTTGAGGACTTTTCCACTGCTTACATATAGATGATTTCAAAAGTTGCGAAATTTGCATAAAAATGTTAAACGAATTCAATGGTATTTTAATTAAAAGAAAGGTAATCGATTTATCTTTCTTTTGATATATATTAACAATTGGAAATCATTTATAGTGGTTCAAGAAAATGCAGTTTTCTTACAACTTTGCAAAATTTTAGAACCTTTCCACTGCTTACATATAGATGATTTCAAAAGTTGCGAAATTTGCATAAAAATGTCCAGCGATTTAAATGGTTTTATAATCAAAGGAAAGGTAATCCTTTTAGCTTTCTTTTGATATATATTAACAATTGGAAATCATTTATAGTGGTTCAAGAAAATGCAGTTTTCTTAAAACTTTGCTAAATTTTAGGAATTTTACAATTCCTACATATGTATATGTTTTTTGCCTCGTTGTAATTCGCCATAAATCTGTGGTATAACATTGTTACTAGCCGCTGATGGTGTTGATGGCATTGAATTTGGTGATGGCGTTGATGATGCTGGTGGTGAATGTCAAATATGTAAACAAACAAAAATAGCAATTAAAATTTATAAACATGAAAAATATCAATGTATACCTTTAGAATATGACTATGTCGGTGATGTTTCAAAGAATAAACTATTAACATGCTTTCATCATGAGCGAGAGTCTCATTTTTGCTGAGGGAGATATTTTAATTTGCCTCCAGTAGCGCTTCATTTATTTCACCGAGCCTTAAACATAGTATAATATTAATTTGGAAAGGGGAATGCAATAAAACAGGAATGCATAAACAGGTTATTATTGTCGTTGTTGTTGATGGAAAACCGACTGAGGCCGGGCTTCGTAATGCGGCTACTACTACAACAACCACAACTATTCACTGATAAAGGGCCTGCTCGAGGCACGCAATAAAAGCACAAAAACTGCAGCGCTGATGAAAATTTGCAAGACGGTTCCAACATCCTAATTGGTAAAACGTTGCTAGAAATTCACAGCGAACGTGATGCTTTATTCACGCAACACTACAGTTGTAATTGCAACTCGAACAAGCCCAAACACTTCCAAAGCTCAGGAAACTGCTCCACCAATACAACTTATTGTCCAAAGAAGATTGGCTGCAGTTGACTATAACACAATGATAAGAGCACTTTACCAATGCACTAATATGTCGCTCTGGAAAGAAATATACATTAATTTATATGTTTTCTTAAAAATAAATGCAAATTTACCTAATTTTTCCACCGGCAGGCACGAATATGATGTTCAAAACAAAAGCAATGACAACGAATTTCACACACATTGATGTATTTTAGCGCAAAACGATAAGTTTCACAAATATTTTAAATTATTGCCTGGAACATACACATTTATCGTTATTATTGGAAATGCAAGACTTGGCACGCATTTTTAATTTCTTTTTTATTGAATTCAAATGAATAAAAACACATTTTTCTAAAATATTTCTCAATTTACATTTTAAAGTTTTTTCTGAAACTTGAATGTAACTCTGTGCGGAGAATGAGAGAATTGAAAATCAGGTGATCTCAGCTGTTTTCAAATGTAAACAAACAAAATGGCGCTTTCCATACTTGTAAGCCTATACAATGATTTAAATACTGCATGTGCCGGCATTTGAACCTGCGAAACAGAATTTTTAGCCGACATCTCTACCTTTCGGCTACGACACCCAAAAGATTTTTTGATTTTAAATTCATATTTTTCATATGTGACAATGAAATCAGTTCTACTCATATTGATATTGACACAAAATGCGATAGGAGCTTTTACGTGATAAAAATCTTAATAGAATTTCTTTACAATTAATTTATCAAGAAAATTCAGAATTGGGCGGTTACAATGAACTTATATTTTTAAATTTACAAAGTTGCCAGTAAGTTCCAAAAAATTACTAATCCAGCAGCCGAATTCTAACATTTGCTATCGCTAATTTCGATCGCCAAAAATCTCCAAAAGAATAGCAGGCGCCCCTAACAACGCGCAACATCTAGTCACATTCCCTCATACTGCCAGATTTGACTGATTACAGATTACATGTGTTACTCTCCACGGTGTATACTTTTCCCCCCACTGATTTTCATTTAGAGAATTTTAGCGACAAAAATTTAGTGTAGCGATTATCATAATTCCACTGCAGTAAATAATTGCTCGTAGTTTGAACTGTGTCAGAACTGAATCTCTACTTAAATAGGCCGTCTGAAATTGGTCCTAAAATTTGTGATTCAGTGTTGTCAAAAAATTTCTACAATTAAGATCAATCGTTTATGGCATATCCTTTTGTCTATTACTATTTCTTCCATTTATATGCATACTAGCAGAGCACCTGACGTCGTTCGAAGTAAACAAATAAAAATATAAAACAGTAATACAAATATTCAGCTCAGCATAATTTAGAGGAGACAAACTATTTTCTTTGTTTACATTAAGGCATCCTTATGAGCCATACTTTAAGCTTTATCGTGCTTTAACTAATATATATTGATCATCACTTGTACTACAAATCTTGTTCCGTTATTAATATTAGGTGGATTAAGGTAACGATCAAATTTCTAAATTAAAATTAGTCTACTACGGTACATTCCGTTTAGCTGCCTATTCGATTAGCTGTTTTACTATAGCTGCACTTTTCTGGTAGAATGCTTAATTCGGAAGGAGTTTTATTCATTGTGAATGAACCTTTTTCCTTTAACAGCATCGCAGTATTAAAAACCAATTTAATCTTTCCATTTAAAAATAATCTAAAAACGGTAAGGTTTCAAAAAAAAAAAATAAAAATACACAGTTTTAAATATCCGAAGTATCTAATAGATGAATAAATATATGTATATACCCCTTTTACAAACTCATTTATATATACTTTACTCTGAACACTTCCCATAGATACCTATGTCTGAATACCGAATTTCAAGTTCATGTGACTTATGGTTCCCAATTTATGGCTGAGTAAAAATTCCACACCTACGGGACACACCCTTTTATAAACTCATTCATATACACCTTACTATAAGCACCTAGCAGAGATATGTCTGCATACCAAATTAAAATTTCATTGACTTATGGTTTTGAAGTTATAGCTGATAAATTTTTCCACGCCTATGGGATGTGCCACGCCCCCATAAACTTGTTTATATATACCCTCCTATAAGCACCTACCACTGGTATGTCTGCATACTAAATTTCAAGTTCGTGAGATTTATGGTTCCGAAGTTATAGCTGATAAAAAATTCCACGGTTATGCGATGTGCAACGCTCCGTTCTACAAACTTATTTACATATACCCTATCCTATAAGCACCTAACATTGGTACGTCTGCATACCAAATTTCAAATTCGTGTGTTTTATGGTTCCGAGGTTGTACCTTATAAACAATTCCACGACTATGGGATGTGCCACGCCCCCTTTTACAAACTCGTTTATATATCCCCTTCTATAAGCACCTACCATTGATATGTCTTCATATTAAATTTCAAGCTCGAGGGACTTATTGTTCCGAAGTTATAGATGATAAAAAATCCATGCCTATGGGATGCACTACGCCCCTTTTACAAACTCGTTTATATATCCCCTTCTATAAGCACCTACCATTGATATGTCTTCATATTAAATTTCAAGCTCGAGGGACTTATTGTTCCGAAGTTATAGATGATAAAAAATCCATGCCTATGGGATGCACTACGCCCCTTTTACAAACTCATTTATATAGACCTTATTATAAGCACCTACCATTGGTATGTCTGCATACTAAATTTCAAGTTCGTGAGATTTATGGTTCCGAAGTTATAGCTGATAAAAAATTCCACGCCTATGGGATGTGCCACGCCCCCTTTTACAAACTCGTTTATATCACCATTGACATGTCTGCGTACCAAGTTTCAAGTTCATGTGACTTATGGTCTGGAAGTTATGGCTGATTAAAAATTTTACCCCTACGACCCCTTGTCGGATCCCAATTTTTTTCATCCTATTATAGGCCCAGGTGTTATGGCAAAATTTTGGCCGATTCTGTCCATCCGTTTAGACTGCAACCTGGCACATACATACATACATACTTTCACAAATATATAGTAGAGATGTATATACATAACTATTTCTTCCAAATCACCAAATACTCTGAACCAAAAACACACCTACAGTCTGTCGGAATAAACGGAAAGAAGAAGAGTTACGTTTCGTATGGCTCATTCCACTGTGCGGGTAACATTTCAACTTACATTTTACGGCTTAATTCTTGACACTAGAGTACACGCGCGGCCTACTATAGTTACGGTGACCATCCGTCCTGTGTACGGGACGCTAAATGTTCTGTTTTTCTTTTAATATCCTGTATTTGTCCCGTATTCGATGTTCGTTAATTCGACGCCTTAACAGCTCATTAAAATGGCATGCCTATGAACCTGTTTTAAATAATATTGGTATATGATCGCAATTTTCTCCATTATCAGTTATTATTTTCCAATCTGGAAGCCTTTGACTCGAAGTGAGGAATACATACAGTGTCCAAAATATAAATTAGGACTATACACTTTAGCAAAGTTTGCCTATTTTTTTTATACCCGAGCGCACTTGTGCACAAGGGTATATTAATTTTGTTCACATAACGGTTGTTTGTAACAGCCAAAACGAATCGAGATAGATATAGACAAATGTATACATAAATGATCAGGATGAAAAAAGAAATCGATTAAGCCATGTCTGTCTGTCCGTCCGTCTGTCCGTCTGTCCGTCTGTCCGTCTGTCCGTGTACACGATAACTCGAGCAAAAATTGAGATATCTCAACGAAATTTGGTATGTAGGTTTCCCTTAATCCAAGGTAGGTTGGTATTGAAAATGGGCGAAATCGGACTTTAACCACGCCCACTTCCCATATAACGGTAATTTCCAGAAATACGAAAACTGCGATATTTTAGTAACTACTGGAGATTATTCACTCAAAATTGATATTTATAATAAGTTTTAGACGAAAAATAAGAATATTATAAATTTTTGGAAAATGGGCGTAGCCACGCCCACTTATGGTTACATGTGTATATCTTGGTAACCGCTGCACCAATTTCTTCCAAACTTGGCACAGTTGTTGGCCTTCGCATAACATACCAAATGGCCGAAAATTTTTAAAATCGCTCAATAACCACGCCTACTTCCCATATAACGGTTATTTACGGAAATACGAAAACTGCGATATTTTAGTAACTACTGAAGGTTATTCACTCAAAATTGATATTTATAATAAGTTTTAGACGAAAAATAAGAATATTATAAATTTTTGGAAAATGGGCGTAGCCACGCCCACTTATGGTTACATGTGTATATCTTGGTAACCGCTGCACCAATTTCTTCCAAACTTGGCACAGTTGTTGGCCTTCGCACAACATACCAAATGGCCGAAAATTTTTAAAATCGCTCAATAACCACGCCTACTTCCCATATAACGGTAATTTTCAGAAATACGAAAACTGCGATATTTTAGTAACTACTGAAGGTTATTCACTCAAAATTGATATTTGCAACAATTTTTAGACGAAAAATAAGAATATTATAAATTTTTGGAAAATGAGCGTAGCCACGCCCACTTATGGTTACATGTTAATATCTTGGTAACCGCTACACCAATTTCTTCCAAACTTGGTACAGTTTTTGGCCTTGGTACGGCATACAAAATCGCAGAAAATTTTTAAAATCGGACGATAACCACGCCCACTTTCATATAACGGTAATTTAGAGAAATACAAAATCAGTAAATATTGAAGCTAATTTATTCAAAATTGATGCTTGCAACAATTCTTTACCAAGAAAT
>NW_016158334.1:98414-101027 GCF_001687245.7 Rhagoletis zephyria | reverse complement strand
TTGTTTATTATTTTTTTATGAAAGTAAAGCCCCTTTCCTAATAAAAACCAAATAAATCCAAATATCCGACTTTGTGCAAAAACTATGAAAATTAATTCTGAAAAATTGCACCAAAATATCGCAATTTTTAATCAGAAAATTTAGAAAGAATTTGCTTGCAGTTTTGTATCTCATTAAAATGAGTATAATAAAGTGTGACGTGCTACTCATTTGCTTCCCTATAAAAAAATTTTCGAACATACTTCCTTTGTATGAAAAAAAAATGCGTAGCACCAAACAAAAAAAAAAAAAACGTTGCCAAAAATTAACGATTAGTCCCAGCTACTTCAAACTTGTACTTCATTATACTAAAATTTAACGAATTTTTTGTAAAAACCGTTGTGGGGTAAAAATCTCGAGAAACGTATCCTACACATGTGTGATGCTACTACAGTGTTGCTGTTTTAAGGCTAATACATCTAGGATCGTTTAAAATGGTTTTAAGATCTTTTAGCATTTGTGGAAAAAATTCGCAAAATTATTTTTGTCCCGTATTCGGCTCCAATAAATATGGCCACCGTAACTATAGTAGACCACGATAACATATTTGTTGATACCTTGACAGTTTTGTATGTTGGAGCGGTGCCGTTCCGGGAAAGCCTTCTGAATTAAATTTGTCGACGGGTGAGTACTGCGCGTGACTACCACACGTACGCACAATATAGGACGACAAAAATGTTTACTCCATATTTATTTGACAGATTTCAACGAAATTTGGTACTTAGGGATTTTCATCACCACTTATTTACAATATTAAACTAAATTTCCAAAATTCACAATGGCGGATCCAATATGGCGGTTGATTTCTTAAAAATGTCTATATTGTTATGAGCTTGGTGTCCAGAGATTTTCGTCGTCACTGATTTCGAAATTGATATTCAATTTTCAAAAATGAAAATAGCGGATCCAATATGGCGGTTGATTTCTTAAAAATGTCTATATTGTTATGAGCTTGGTGTCCAGAGATTTTCGTCGTCACTGATTTCGAAATTGATATTCAATTTTCAAAAATGAAAATAGCGGATCCAATATGGCGGTTGATTTCTTAAAAATGTCTATATTGTTATGAGCTTGGTGTCCAGAGATTTTCGTCGTCACTGATTTCGAAATTGATATTCAATTTTCAAAAATGAAAATAGCGGATCCAATATGGCAGCCAATTTTCCCAAAAATGTATAAATTTTTATGAAGCTTGGTATTTACTCCATATGTATTTGACAAACTTCATTGAAATTTGGTAGTTAAAGATTTTCGTCGTCACTGAATTCGAATATTAAATTAAATTTCTAAAATTCAAAATGGCGGATCCAATATGGCGGACGATTTATTAAAAAATGTATAGAATGTTATGAAGCTTGGTATCCAGAGATTTTCGTCGTCACTGAATTCGAATATTAAATTAAATTTCTAAAATTCAAAATGGCGGATCCAATATGGCGGACGATTTATTAAAAAATGTATAGAATGTTATGAAGCTTGGTATCCAGAGTTTTTCGTCCTCCCTGATTTCGAAATTGATATTTAATTTTAAAAAATATAAATGGCGGATCCAATATGGTGGACGATTTCCTCAAAAATGTGTAGACTTTTATTAAGCTTGGTATCCAGAGATTTTCGTCGTCACTGATTTCGAAATTGATATTATATTTTCAAAAATTCAAAATGTCGGATCAAATATGGCGTCCCGAACACTAGGCGTTTTACTTTATCTCTGAATACGAAGTTACAAAAAAGTGGTCCGTCATATTGGATCCGCCATTTTAATTTTTTAAAATTTTATATCAATTTCAAAACCAGCCACGAAGAAGATATCTGGATACCAAGCTTCATAACAATCTATACATTTTTTAAGATATCTTCCGCCATATTGGATACCAAATTTCAGGGAAATCAATCAAATACATATGGAGTAAACATTTTTGTCCTTCTATATTCTCGTTTCGTCCCAATAAACGACTTAAGAAAAAGATGTTTTATTTAATGAAGGGGGAAAAAGGGAGACGTGTTCCTGATATTTTTACGTTGGCAATTTGTTGGATTTTTAAACTGTTGAAGAGAAATTACTGTACTCGTTGGAACTTTTTTATAACTCTAACTAGTATAAAAAGTTTAGTTTTTTCCATAAAAAAGGCAATTTATAATATAGGTGTTATACCCATTTTACAAACAACTATATTATTAACAACAAGTAAGAAAGTCTAAGTTCGGGCGGAGCCGAACATTAAATACCCGGCGCAATTATTTAATATATGTTTTCCACCTTTCCGAAAGCTACCGCTACACGATAAGCCGGGGTGTATAAATTTTAAGTAAATTAGCGTCCTTAAATTTCGAAATATTGCAGTTTCAAGCATTTCTGAAATATACCGTTATATGAAAAGCGGTCGTAATTTTAGTCCGATTTCAATAATTTTCAACGNGCGAGATACATATATGTGATCATAAGTGGGCGGTGCCACGCCCATTTTCCAAAATTGTATCATAAGCCTATTTCTTGGCAAAAAATTGTTGCTACCATCAATTTTGAATAAATTAGCTTTAATATTTACTGATTTATCGAGGATTTCGTATTTT
>NW_016158334.1:95610-98105 GCF_001687245.7 Rhagoletis zephyria | reverse complement strand
GACGGACGGACGGACGGACGGACAGACAGTCACCGCTTAATCGATTTCTCTTTTCATTCTGATCATTTATGTATACATTTGTCTATATCTATCTCGATTCGTTTTGCCTGTTATAAACAACCGTTATGTGAACAAAGTTATAATACCCTTGTGCACATGTGCGCTTGGGTATAAAAATAGCAAAATAAAGTACATGCCCCGCGCCTCACTTTCCATGTTGACAAAACTATTAGTTGTTATTAAGAATAAAATGACAAGCGAACTATTTTATCATCACTTCAAACAAAAAATTATTTAATTCGACGCACGATAGAAAACCCAACTTTGAGCTTCTACTAAAGCTGCTGCAATGCGTTAAAAGTCAAAATTTGTGTGTTACATTGTGGGCTGGTTTATAAGGGGTATTAGAAAGGTATGTGTGATACGATTTAAAGACTTTTGTTTTTCTATTTTTGTCGTCGTAATTAGTCACTTTGTCCTTATGTGCATTGTCGCGAAAATCAGGGGCCTACTATGGTAGTCCGCGCGAGTATTGGTGTACTGAATTTGTAATTTGGTGCATTGCGTTGCATCTGTGTTCTTAGAAACTGCCGCCGATGGCCACTTAAAATATTTTTTGATATGATGAACATTGCTGCAGTCAACGCTTCATACTCAACAAAATAAATATCTATACTGAAAATATTTTAGCTGGTAAATTTTTACAAGGATAGGCCCTCGATTTATTGATTTCGGCTTTGAGTCGCCGTACATCAGTTGAAACACTTCTCTAACAGCTAAAATTTGGAATAGGGATGGCCAAAATTTTATAGGACGGACTACAAAGATTAAGGTCTTAAAATGATCAAAGAGACGCCCCTCAATAAAAACAGTGTGGCTTTTTGTAAAATTCAACATCGCGTCTCAAATAAAGACATTTCTTGATAAATGCCTACAAATGCAATTGTAACACTTCTAAGGTATTTCGTCTGAAATAAGTCTATCTATATTGGATTTCTGTGGACTCCCCCATTTTGAAATTGCCACAAATTGTACTATACAGATTCAAGGACGATTCACTATCCGATCACATAATTGTTGCGACAAGAACTTCTTCACGGACATAACGCTTACATTAGGTTATTTAAGACGGACCACCAAAGCAAACGTGAACGTGATTGTTGGCAAAAACGTTGGACCAAATGTTTAAATAAAAAATTAATGTTGAGCGAGACGAAGTCCGCAAGGACTGCTAGTAATAACATAAAACCCGATTTGATCTTTTTTAACTTGTAACTTCAATTACAGTTCTGCTTAGATACAACCCACGCCCTACGCCTACGCCCGAAAGAAGAACACGTACCAAGTTTCGTTAAGATATCTAAATTTTTAATCGAGTTATCATGTGCACAACCATTTATGTATACATTCGTCTATATCTATCTCGATTCGTTTTGCCTGTTACAAAGAACCGTTATGTGTACAAGTGCGCTCGGGTATAACACAACATTAAACTGTACTAAGATTTTTGGTTGTTTTTCGAGCATATTTGGAAGCATATTTACTAATGTTTTAATGTTTATCTAAGCGCTTAAATTTTCTTTTTTCCTGCTTGTTTTCTTCGGTCCTGCTCATAACACATCACTTTAACTGAAATACCACTTTGTAGTTTTTCCAGAGTACTGGTTAATCAAAGAAATGCAAAAAGTTCAAATTTTGCGTGTGTGGTATGCATAAACAAAGATACTTATACACTTATAAAGGTTACAATGTTTTGTTTTAGAGACTTGCTTTAATCAAGGAATTGCACGTATTGAGGGTTGCGGTTACCGTGTAGGCCCTGTATATATTTTTCATCGGATAAACAGAAATTAAGTTACGAACAACTATAAGGCTCAAACTATGAAAAACCCCGTTTTTATACCTTAAGTCCAGATTGTGAGGGGGTATTCAAAATTCTAAGTATGCATATTTTTTGTGCTTCAATAGATTTATAACTTTATCCTAAATTTCGTTCTGGCTACGCCCATGCTTATGCATACTAAATTGAAACCAGTACATACAGATTGTCTTAAAAGATTAAGATTAATTAAAATTTTTATAAATCAGTTTTTATACATACATATGTATGTTTTTAGGTATTTATATCTCATTTAAAAATCGGTATGTACATGCATACTAGGGATGTTGCGAATGTGGAATTTTAGACATCCGCGGATGCGAATGCAGAAGAGGATGTTTACAAGCTAACATCCGCGGATGCGGATGCGAATGCGGATGTCAAGTATTTTTAAGAAATGATAAAAAATGAAAAAGTTAGTAATTTTTCATAATGTTTTTTTTATTTAGTACTTGAATTAAAAAATTTTAACATTGTATTTAAAACAAGTAAGAAATTCTAAGTTCGGGCGGAGCCGAACATTAAATACCCGGCGCAAGTATTAAATATATGTTTTCCACCTTTCCGAAAGCTACCGCTACATGATAAGCCGGGGTGTATACATTTTAAGTAAATT
>NW_016158334.1:88951-94834 GCF_001687245.7 Rhagoletis zephyria | reverse complement strand
GACGGACGGACAGACAGTCACCGCTTAATCGATTTCTCTTTTCATTCTGATCATTTATGTATACATTTGTCTATATCTATCTCGATTCGTTTTGCCTGTTACAAACAACCGTTATGTGAACAAAGTTATAATACCCTTGTGCACAAGTGCGCTCGGGTATAAAAAAAGATATGTTGGTGCCTTTTCGGATTACAGCGTGTTTCTTAAAGGGTCGTAAATCAAACCTGCGCCACTAAATAACTACTCGAGGCGACAAACTTGCAGTAAATCCTTTTTGAGAATTGCATCGGGTTGAAAATGCCGGATGTATCCTCCTGACTTTCATCTTCACAGTCTAGCATCATGGGGAAATCGTTGTTTAAACACCATTGTTTTCCAAAAATGATTAATTGTTGTTCCATTCCATGAGCCAATGTGCTCAACTAACTCAAATTTTTTATGGCATAAAACGATGTGGAGTTTTTGAAGACTTAAAAATATTTATCTCGCTGATAATTATTATGAAGGACTTTTATAGCATAAGTCCTTGAATAATAATTATAGATAACTCGAAAATTTTTTATGTTAATATAATAATTATTGATTGAGTTTTATTCTTTTCTCTTATAATAATTATGTCTCTGATTATAATCAATCAAAAAGTAAACTTTTGAGTTTTAGTTAGTTAGGTCTCTTTGTATTTCAGCGGCGATGTAAGTTACGCCCTTTCCATACTATACTAACGATATATTGCATTCTAAGTCCCACTCCTTAATAGATATTAAATTCACCTTGAATTGGTTCTTATTTGATTTGTGAACTTGCACATTCGATTTTATTTTTATTTCGCTGCGTGAAAATTTTGACAATTATAACGAAATTAAGATAAATTTTGTTGTTTTCGAGCGCAGAGAGGAGTATTTGCGTAGTAAAACTGGTCAAACTTATTTGGTGTGCTTTTCTGCTAAGTAATAAAAGAACACACCGAACTTAATCATAATAAGCCGTTTTATGAAACAAAAAATTATTACATTATCTAAGAAAAAAAATAGCGGTGCATCCAGTCTTTTCAACAGACCTTTCGATAATATTCGATAGTAACATAATTCTTACCTAATTAAAGTTTATCCTTTAACGGACAAATAGTCGATTCTCTTGAACATTTCCGCTGGAAATACCTATTGAAGGATCTTACTCTTTGACTTTAAATTACAAAAGAAGGGGGTCGTAGGGGGACAGTTTTAACGGAAATGTTAAAATTAATGCGGAAGCTCCGCGGTTGCGAATGCGAATATGCGCAACAACCCTGATGCACACAAATTTAATTAAACTTAGAATTGTACTTCCTCACTCAAGTACTTCACTTCATTGACTGATTTCAACTTCGCTGGAAATTAAACAACGCAAAACATGATTTTTATGCAATGAAATTTTCCACAGAAAGTAACGGAAGAAATAAATTTTTGGGTGTTCATCTATTTTTTCAGCTCACTACGGTGAAGCATTCTACTTAGCATTCCCCGTAATGAATCAAAGCAGCGAAATTAATAAAATAATATAGAACATTCTGCTATGCATTACCGACAATGCCTAAAAGAAGCGAAAAAATTAGAAGACATTATAAGGCAATGCGTTCTTGAACGTGTTACCACTAGAAGCGATTTTAGCTGGGACACGATGCTTTATGATAGTTTCTAGGAGAGAACAGTGAACTCGGTTGTGTTTAATTACGTGCGCGCCACTACACCCATTACGTATACAAGATCGTCGTATCAAGATCGTCAACATTACTTCACACCGTCCAAGTAAGCGTTGTCTCTTCTTCTGGTCGCGCGTTCACACTCAGAGCTCATCTTGGTAGCGGCTCCCAAGCCACATTTATCAGCGAATTTGTTGCTCGCAATTGGGACTCCCGCGGATTCACATTCAGTAGCTGTTACTGGAGTCGGGAGAGCACAGGTTGGCAAAACCACCGGGAGTGTTGACTTCATGCGCTCGCTTGTAAACGCGTGTTAAATACAATGTCCTCCAAAACTTCGATGACCTGGAATTGGCAGACCCACAATATAACAATCCAGACTATACCAGGACGAATTGATCCTACTGGAGCGACCGACGTTCTGCGCTCCCACATCCGTGGAGCTCAATGAGTTAGTTAAGCTAATGTGGAAATTCAACGAGCAAGATGATCTATCAACATCGGCCCAAATGAGTAAGGAGGAAGCTGAATGTGAATCCTTTTTGAGAGCATGATTAAGCGCACCAGTTTCGGTCGTTATATCGCAAAATATCCTTTAACAAATTTTTACGATTTTTTTTGTTTTTGTTTTTTTTTAAGGGATTCTAAGGAGGACGCGTTAGGTTATTTAATTATCATCGACGTCATAGAGTGTCATTGAGTGCAGAAGTGTTTTTATCGCTCCGCAAACTCTCGAGTTTTACTGTCGCTTTTTAACTTAAATATTTATGAACATGGTGACATTGCTAATAACACTGTAGGTAAACTTTAAAGTTTTGCAATTCAGCTGCTAAACGGCCAACCAAGTGAACTTAATTTTGGCCTCTAGATTACGATGGTGTTTTCAGAAAAACTGTATCACGTCAAGATTTTGAGATATTTAGGGGGAAATTTTAGAGTTCTGAAAGGGGATTTTCCGTCCTTTAAGACACTGTGCTCAGGTTTTGAAGTTTTTCTCTGCGCAAAGGGTTTGATAACCGATATTACTTAACACGGATTTTCTAAATTTAATGGCGTCCCCCGTCGTGCCATATTGGCTCTAGTTTTTGATATAACGGTACTTGAAAATCTGCTTAAATTTTTTGTTAATCATTCCCTCAGTTTTAAGATTATTTTACTAAAATTTTGCACGTCACTGTCTTTTGATATTACCTTCACTATTTTTGAAAATGATAAAAATCGGTCCACTATAACATATAGCTTCCATAGAACTGATTGTTCAGATATGTGGTTTTGTGCTATAACTCTTATTTTATTTCGCAATTTTTTTTAATAATATTAGTTTATACACTATTTGGACCATAATTTGGGTTTTTTGCAAACCCACTCTGGCATATTTTTGCATAGTTTGGCAGTGAATGGGTTTTTAATACCTTTTTTGTACTGTGAACGCTGTTGTTCGTTAAAGTCAAAGTGACTGACACAAACCGAAATTCTACGCGCGCGATTACTGTCGTATTAATTGATAAAAAAAACATCGAAAAATTCGGGAAAAACTTTTGTTCATTATATCATTGTCTTCGGAAACTCCCAAATATGAAAAAATTTAAGAACCTTTGTCGTAAATTCGATTTGAAATCAGACAAGCGTAAATTAGTCTCAAATAAAAATGCACTGACAGCTATAAGTGGTACTTTTTGCAATCTGAACCTGCACAACATAAATACACTCCCGAATTCACACATATTTTGTGCAATACTGCGATGAATTTTTGGTGGGCAAAAAAAAAANTGAACATGGTGACATTGCTAATAACACTGTAGGTAAACTTTAAAGTTTTGCAATTCAGCTGCTAAACGGCCAAACAAGTGAACTTAATTTTGGCCTCTAGATTACGATGGTGTTTTCAGAAAAACTGTATCACGTCAAGATTTTGAGATATTTAGGGGGAAATTTTAGAGTTCTGAAAGGGGATTTTCCGTCGTTTAAGACACTGTGCTCAGGTTTTGAAGTTTTTCTCTGCGCAAAGGGTTTGATAACCGATATTACTTAACACGGATTTTCTAAATTTAATGGCGTCCCCCGTCGTGCCATATTGGCTCTAGTTTTTGATATAACGGTACTTGAAAATCTGCTTAAATTTTTTGTTAATCATTCCCTCAGTTTTAAGATTATTTTACTAAAATTTTGCACGTCACTGTCTTTTGATATTACCTTCACTATTTTTGAAAATGATAAAAATCGGTCCACTATAACATATAGCTTCCATAGAACTGATTGTTCAGATATGTGGTTTTGTGCTATAACTCTTATTTTATTTCGCAATTTTTTTTAATAATATTAGTTTATACACTATTTGGACCATAATTTGGGTTTTTTGCAAACCCACTCTGGCATATTTTTGCATAGTTTGGCAGTGAATGGGTTTTTAATACCTTTTTTGTACTGTGAACGCTGTTGTTCGTTAAAGTCAAAGTGACTGACACAAACCGAAATTCTACGCGCGCGATTACTGTCGTATTAATTGATAAAAAAAACATCGAAAAATTCGGGAAAAACTTTTGTTCATTATATCATTGTCTTCGGAAACTCCCAAATATGAAAAAATTTAAGAACCTTTGTCGTAAATTCGATTTGAAATCAGACAAGCGTAAATTAGTCTCAAATAAAAATGCACTGACAAGCTATAAGTGGTACTTTTTGCAATCTGAACCTGCACAACATAAATACACTCCCGAATTCACACATATTTTGTGCAATACTGCGATGAATTTTTGGTGGGCAAAAAAAAAAACGATACTCGTTACCATTCGGTTTACCAATGAGTTGGACAAATCCCCGAAAACAAGAAGCTGAAATTTGTTACGCATGCACCACCGATAAATTTGGTTTCAATCGAAAAAGTAAGTAAATTTAAATAAAATCATGAAATTATGAATAGTTTGCCCTCACCTTAATCGCTGAGTGTATGAAATAGGCGAAAGTTTCAGTATGTTTGGAGGCACCACGCCTAGGTATAACTATCCTTGGAAAGTCTGCAGCAGGTGTGCAAATTAAAAAAACATAAACAGTCGACGAGGTAGGAGAGAGATTTCACCAATCCATTATGTGTGTTGAGGACCGATTGGAAAACGATTGAATTCAATGTTGGCGGACTTTTGCTGGTCGATCGCAGTAGGCAAAGGGTGTTAAAAAAAAAACAAAATATGCCGAACGGGATTGAAGAGCATCCAAATTCAGGTTCAAATGGTGTATAAACTAAAACTATTAAAAAATATAACGAAATAAAATATGAGTTTTAACGCAAAGCCACATATCTGAACAATCAGTTGTATGGGAACTATATGTTATAGTGAACCGATTTCCATGATTTTCGGAAATAGTTAAGGTAATATCAGACAGTCATGTGCGAAATTTTAGTAAAATAACTGGGAGACCCCATTAAAAACAAAAGGTCCCACTTAAGTAATATCAGCTATCAAAGCCTTTGCCCTGACCACAAGTTCAAAGCCTGACTACAGTGTTTTAAACCAGGTCAAATTCTATTTCTGAGCTCTAAAATTTCCCCCCCAAATATCTCAAAATTTTGACGTGATACGGATTTTCTGAGAACGCCATCGTAATCTAGAGGCCAAAATTAAGTTTACGTATTTGGCCGTTTAACTGTGATATTTTTGCCTCCCTACAGTATAATGGGATAGTGACTCCGTTAAGCAAATTGAATGTTCATTAAAAATATTAAAATTTCGTTTTACTTATGCCTTGTCTATGTGGAAAAAATGTTTATCGTGCTCAACCGAAAGTGCAGAGTGAGAAATGCAAAGAAATTTTCCATATCAGTTGTGTTGGTATTAATCCGACTGACCTCGAGTTTTTGCTCTCGGCTGGTAAACCTTTTTTTTTGTAAAGTTTGTATGGATCAGCGTCGTGCTTCTTTACACTCGCCTCCCGTATCCACTGCTCTGTATGAGAATACTATTGCCAAACTTGCTTTGAACGCTAATTCTGCAGTTCCGCAACCGCAGCCTAACTCACAGAAAAGCCAAACATCTACGAACCCAGCTGAAAATGCGTATAAGCAACAATTAACACTACAATCGTTGTTTAACCCTAGAACACACACCCAGAAAATACCACGTAAACACACACCCGGGATACGTTTGTACCCGGGACCTTATTTTGCGGTTTTTTTAATGCTTATTCAACCGATTTCTATGATTTTTTTT
>NW_016158334.1:81101-87532 GCF_001687245.7 Rhagoletis zephyria | reverse complement strand
TTTTTTTTTTATTATTATGAGGATTTTTACTATTGGGGTACAAACGTATCCCGGGTGTGTGTTTACGTATATAATGTGTTTGGAAGGCTGTAGCTCCTGAACCAATGGTCCGATCTGGTTCAAATTTTGAATTTGAACTCAAAACTAAATAATCTAGCGGTATAGAGGTATAGCGGTTCAAAAATTACAACACTTCAAAGTTGAAAGTGGATACATTTGTACCCGGGTGTGTGTTCTAGGGTTAAGGAAATATGTACTCTTAGAGCTGAGAATGCGCGTATGATTTCTCATGTTAATGCTTTGCACGAAGATAAAACACAACAAATCAAAAAAATTGAGGATTCACATGCTGAAGTACGTTAAATGCAGTCTATGCTAAACGAAATAGTTCTTAACATTACACAACTTAATGCCGAAATTAAAAATCTTCGCAGCGTTCTCAACAGTTATACTAAGCTCAACATAATTTATGCTAGGGTGTAAACAATCCTGTCAAAAATGCATTGAGTACCAAGACTTCGTCGGCAAATGGATCGCCACTGCCAGCCATTTCGCTTTGTACTAATTTTATGCTGCTTCTGTTATTTATACTAACACTTCTGCTACTACGACCAATGCTTCTCCTATTGTTACTGCCAATGCTATCATGTCCACTACTGCTACTGCTGGAAATGCCAACGTCCTCATGCTGGCGAGTACCTACGCCGCTGCCGGTACAACCGTTCCTATTGTTGACATTCATACTGCTGCGTCTTCGTCTATCAACTCCACCGCAGATGCTGCTGATGTAAACATTAATACTCCCATCAGTGTTGCCGTTTTAGCTCTTTGGTGGCTAGATTTAGCTACCAGATACTTTTTTTGGCCACATAAATTTAAAATTGCCTCTAGCCCTTTTTAGCCCTTTGGAAAATTTATTTATACTTGGCATGAAAAAGTTGTATATGCTTAATTTGATCTAATTTTTTTTTATCTATGTAAGAGATGCATTTTTAAACTAAGAAAGACTGATATACATATATTTATACATTTATGTATTGTATGTTCCTTACGTTTTTATACTACTATAGTTTAAAATAGATAAATTTACGGCCCTTAATATGCTTTATTTGTTAAATGGCCCATCAAGTCGATTGACCGTGTATGTTCTTGTGGTGTGATTGTACCAGGTGCTGGTGTGACTTCAAAAACTATTTGAAAATTTTATGATTGTACCAGCATGCTGGTGTCATCACTGGTGAAATTAGCTAAATTTTCTAAGTAAAAAGTATTTTGGCGGAAATTTCTTGCCCAAAGCCGTGTTTGTGGAAGATTAAGTTCACGATATTGCAGTCGTGAATTTAAAAAAAAAACAATGTTTAAAAAAATGGTAGAATAATTATAAAAATTTCGGCTCTAATCATTTCGATCTTTCCTCGACGTCATTTGAGTAGTCCACTTGCAAAGGGCGCTATGTAAAATTTTTTCGATTTTTAGTTTTTGGTGGATTACGTACCAGTATTTAAAGTAGTTTCATGTCCACTAACAACACAGTGCAAAATATTTTTATATTCTGAAAAAATAGCATAAAATGTTAACTCTTCTTCCAAAAGTCGCTATCATACTCATTTATAAACTTTCAAAAGTATCCATCTTCTGATGAACCTAGAAAACTGCTTTAGGTCGTATAGACTTTTAATGTTATCTTATGTCATGGTATGTTATGTTATAATTTTATAAGGTTCTTATTTATCCAAATTTTCAGGTAATAATAAAAAAGATTCAATTTAAATGTTACTTGTTGTCGTAATCGTTTTTTCAAATTTATGGCTTTCTATTATAAAATCACCTAACGCTGTTTGCAAGTGGACTACTAATTTGTAAAGAAATAAATATTTTGCGTGTATACTTATATATGTATATGTAAGTAAAAAATTTAGCTATCATTTTTAGCCACAACGACTTTTTTTAGCTCTTTTTTAGCCCTTTTTTTAACGGAATTTGGCTACCGCTAAAAATGATTCGCGGCAACACTGACTCCCATGCCAACCGCTGCTACTAATGCCAACGCTCTCTCACCGGCAAACACCTTCGATGCTGCATCCAATGAGGGGAGAAATACCCAAAACAAATAGGGTATTCAGAGTTTACTTTTAAAGTTAAAAGGTGGTATATATATATATATATATTTAAAAGATCTTTCAAATTGCGCCCACCTTATGTTTTCTGCTTCACTTTCTATTTTGTCTTAGCGCTGATCAGAGATGCCAGTTTAACACAGAACAAAAACATGAGACAAAGTCGAGTAATTTTGCCTAAAAGTGTCATCTCTAATTAGTATGGGAACCAGCAACAAACAAAGTTACCACATGGTAAAATGTTTTAAAGTTACCAGGTGGCAAAATTAACACAGTAGATAATATAGAACTATGAGTTTGTGTTGGTAAGAATGATAACTCGGAGCTCGACGTAGTCGCCAAGAAAAGATGGATTCACCTCTCTTCATTTAAAAATACTGTTAAAGAAGATAATATTATCTCTTACGTTACAAAGCACACTGGAATCAGTAGAACTCATTTATCAGGCTTTACGCTAGTAAAGAAAAATGTGAATGTAAATAAATTAAGAAGCATAAACTTTAAACTTGGAGTCTCTCCTTGTTTTTATAATGCTGTATTTAACGCAAAGTTATGGACAACAAATATTAAAGTTCGACCATTCCAATTTTTTCAAACGGAAGGGGAGAAAGACGTAGCAGGCTAAGAGGCGGCCCACTCTTTGTTACTTCTTCTGGCTCAATGTCACTTAAGTCCTTTTCATTATACTATCAAAATGCAAGTGGTATCCGAACGAAATCCAAGTTTAGGATTGCGACATCACTACCAGACTATGATTTGATTGCTATAACTGAAGCCTGGCTATGCTGGCAAATTTCCAGCTCTAAGTTTTTGATAATCATTATACTATTTATCGCCATGATAGATGCCCTAGTGCTAGTGGTTGCGTTCATGGAGGAGGAGTGTTATTAGCAGTTAAATCAAATGCATTTATTTCTTTGTATCCTATATACCGCCTAATTCTAGTTTAAGCGTTTATGAGCAGCATATCAACAACATCAAATTTATTGCTGAATCCGTCGACTCTAATCAGCAGACATTTGTTATGGGTGATTTTAACTTACCTAACATTATTAAGTCATTTGACGATGGTTGACTGTTACCCTTTAATATCAAATCTGAAACTGAATCTTCTGTAACTAGATTTTTCTTATCTAATAACTTAAAGCAATTCAAATGCAAATCTTAACCTCAACCTATCTTATGTTTTAGAAAACCTAATTTCGATGCTTTAAACTCCTTTCTATATGAATTGGGATTTCTTAGATGTAATAGAAGATCCTTATTTAGTATATGAAAATATTTACGACATATTTTCCCACGATGTCACTAAATTTGCCCCTTCGAAAACCTCTCTTCCCAATAGTAAACCGAATTGGTTCAATGCGAAATTAAGCCATTTAAAAAACGTTGAAAATTAAGCTCTGAAGAAATTTAGAAACACTAAACTTCCCAAGGATCTTCAGTTTTTTAACCATATTCGAAGCGAATTTGACCAACTTCATAAACAGCTCTTCAGACAGTATATATCTAGAGTTGAGTACGACTTGAAACTAAATCTGTCCCTATTCTGGAATTACGTAAATTCAAGGCGGAATTCGACTGGTATTCCTGATAAAATTGAATATAATGGCTGCGCGTCTAATACCAAGAAGTATATGAAAGCTATGCACCTCCATGTAATTTTTCTATTAACTCAGTGCCCATCGATGATATTGACACTTGTTTTTTATTACCGAAGAAGACGTTATAAATGCAATCTTAGACCTCAAACCAAGCTTTAATTATAACTCTAACGGGTTTCCCCCAATAGTTTTTATTTTTTGTGTGGAAAATGTAGTAAAACCAATTACCACACTTTTAAAATATGATTTAGGGTGGCAAAGTTTTTAGACTGTTGGAAGATGTGTTCGATTGAACCTGTCTTTAAATCTGGTGACAAAAGTTGTATCTCCAACTATCGAGCTATACTAAAGCAAGGGGTTTTTCAAAAATCTTTGATCACATAATTAATAAAGAGTTACTTGAACACGTTCGGTATGCCCTAACTAGCTGCCAACACGGGCTTTTGTCTGGTAAATCTACAGTTACCAACTTGTCTCTTATTTCAAACAACATTATCACTGCTATGGAACAACATACCCAATTTGATGTTGTTTATACCGATTTCTCAAAGGCTTTTGACAAAGTCGACCATAACATGCTTTTATTTAAGCTCAATAAATTTGGCACATTATTGAATTTATTCAGAAGTTTTATAATCGATAGAAAGTTATTGGTGAGAATAGGTTCAGCGAGCTCCAACATTGAAGTCAATGCTACATCGGGTATTCCTCAAGGAACTCACATAGGCCCTTTATTATTTTTAGTTTTTATAAACGACCTACCGTCGCATATCCTATCGTCGAAATGCTTAATGTTTGCAGACGATGTTAAAATATTCCTCAATTATATTCAACATTTTTTTATTGAGCTTGAGGCCGTTTTTAATGAAAAATTATTGTGGAAAAGCAACAACAATTTCAAAAAATGATAGAAGTGATAGCTATTTCGGAAATCACCAAATTTCCTCATCAGACTTCTTCTGCGGGACTCGAACAGACGACCCCAGCTGACTCAGCCAGTTGCCTACGCACTGTGCTAAGTTCGCCTTATAAACTGTTGTTGCTTTTTCCTCTTTTTTCATGCGAGCCAACTACAATCAAGCGCAGCTATTCCAATGCTATTTAAACTTGTCCATGTGGTTGTTGGTTTTTGTTAATAATTCTATTTTTAGAATGTTTAACTTTTAGCTGTGCTCGTCCTTAAGTTATTTGTTTTTATGTCCTTATTTATTTTGTTATTTATGGCCTTATAACAATTATATTAAAAAAATTTTATTGAGCTTGAGGCCGTTTTTAATGAAATGTGGAAAAACAACAACAATTTAAAAAAGTTGTACACGTGATAGCTATTTCGGAAATCACCACATTTCTTAATCAGACTTGTTCAGCGGGATTCGAACCGACGACCCCAGCTGACTCAGCCAGTTGCCTACGCACTGTGCTAAGTTCGCCTTATAAACTGTTGTTGCTTTTTCCACTTTTTTCATCTGAGCCAACTACAATCAAGCGCAGCTATTCCAGTGCTATTTAAACTTGTTTTTGTGGTTGTTGGTTTTGTTGCGTTTTGGTAATAATTATATTTTTAGAATGTTTAACTTTTAGGTGTGCTCGTCCTTAAGTTATTTGTTTTTGACATTTATGGCCTTATAGCAATTATATTGAATGATTTTTTATTGAGCTTGAGGCCGTTTATAGTGAAAAACTATTGCGGGAAAGCAAAGACAATTTAAAACAAGTAAGAAAGTCTAAGTTCGGGCGGAGCCGAACATTAATTACCCGGCGCAAATACAGCTACATGGTAAGCCGGGGTATATCAATTTTGAGTAAATTAGCGTCCTTANCATTTATGGCCTTATAGCAATTATATTGAATGATTTTTTATTGAGCTTGAGGCCGTTTATAGTGAAAAACTATTGCGGGAAAGCAAAGACAATTTAAAACAAGTAAGAAAGTCTAAGTTCGGGCGGAGCCGAACATTAATTACCCGGCGCAAATACAGCTACATGGTAAGCCGGGGTATATCAATTTTGAGTAAATTAGCGTCCTTAAATTTCGAAATATTTTTTGCGAATACGTTTTGCTTTTATGAGGCAAGCACAATAACCATACCAGTATGTTAAACCGGCACTACGCTTGAGCAAAGTTGTGGCCGATTTAATTTGTTGGAATGAGAAATAAAGCAAAACGTTTGTATTAATATTAAATATAAATTCGAGTTTATTCAATATCCATATTGGTATTACTATATGTATATGGAGTGCAATGGGGTATAGTCGTTGCGCTGGGTATGCAGTTACAGTTGCATGGCTATACTCAATCCCGACTCTTGCGTCCTCGTTCGCGCAATTGGGCAACGTGAGAAATCCATGTGCGAGATGCGGTAACCAATCCGAATGGAGCCTTGGGTCACTGCAGAAAGAGAGGGAGCTTCGGTGGGGCCACTCCGACTTATTCGGTTTAAGGGCTGAAGTCTGCAGCGTCTGTTCACCAGTAGGTGCGGCTGCAAGCGGGTGTTTGCTTGGAGCAAGCGGCTAGCTATATAAAGGTGTATTTGGTTGCGAAACCAACCCCGTCCCAGCAATGGGTTGTGCGCTGGGCTTGGGACCTGCCACATAAAAACCACGTCCAGTGAAGAAGCAAGGCAAAGGCTCGGATGAGACCCCACCTTATGATGACGACCACGGCAAACGTTTAAAGGACTACGATTTGAGGGCATGCACCTGGAATGTCC
>NW_016158334.1:69703-81076 GCF_001687245.7 Rhagoletis zephyria | reverse complement strand
ACGTAGTGGCGTATAGGCAACTCGTTTTAGTGCTGTCAAAAGCGGCTTTAAAGTCGACAAATAGGTGGTGAGTGTCGATCCTTTTCTCGCGGGTCTTTTCCAAGATTTGGCGTATTGTCAATACCTGGTCTATGGTGGATTTGCCAGGTCTAAAGCCACACTGATAAGGCTTAATCAGTTCATTGACGGTGGGCTTCAGTCTTTCACCTTTGAATATCTCAGCTGGCAGGCTGTCAGCTCCAGCGGCTTTGTTGTTTTTCAGCCGCGTTATTGCTATACGTACCTCGTCATAGTCAGGCGGAGGAACTTCGACTCCGTCATCGTCGGCTGCGGGCTCGGCTTCTTCTTCTCCACAACTTTCCGTGCTGGTACCATTTAGTAGGGCGGAAAAGTGTTCCCTCCATAATTTAGGTATGCTCTGGATATCAGTTACTAGGTCGCCATTATTGTTCTTACAGGAGTGCGCCCCGGTCTTAAAACCTTCCGTAAGTCAACTAACTCTCTGGTAAAATTTTCTGGCATTCCTCCTATCGGCCAGCATCTCAAGCTCTTCGCACTCACGTATTTCGGCCTCTCTTCTTATTGCGGCAAATACGTCTTGCTTCCCTCTTCATATCCCTATAGCGGTCCCACATAGCGCGCGTTGCGCCCGATCGCAGCGTGGCCCTGTAGGCGGCATCTTTTTTCTCTGCAGCTTCCTGACACTCCTCATCGTACCAGTTGTTCTTTCGGGCTCGCTGAAATCTGACTACTTCTTCGGCGGCGGTACTTAATGAGCGGGAAATGTGGTTCCACTGCTCGCATATGTCGGTTTGTTGAAGAGTGCTCTCTGAGAGCAGGTGTGAGAGTCGAGTAGCGAAATCGCTGGCTGTCTGTTGTGATTGCAGCTTTTCGACGTTAAGCTTTCCTTGCATATTTCGGCGCACATTTTTTGCTGCACAGAGGCGGGTGCGTATCTTGGCTGCAACAAGATATTGGTCAGAGTCGATGTTTGGGCCTCGGAGTGTACGTACGTCTAAAACACTGGAAGCGTGCCTTCCGTCTTTCACCACATGATCGATTTGGTTTCTCGTTTTTCGATCCGGAGACAGCCACGTAGCTTGATGGACTTTTTATGCTTGAACCTAGTACTGCATACTACCATGTTTCGGGCTCCGGCGAAGATCAGCCTCAATCCGTTGTCGGACGTTTCGTCGAGGAGGCTGAATTTTCCGGCGGTGGTTCCAAAGATCCCTTCCTTGCCCACCCTGGCATTGAAGTCGCCAAGCACGATTTTGATGTCATGACGGGGGCAGCGCTCGTACGTGCGCTCCAAGCGCTCATAGAAGAGATATTTGGATGCCTCATCTTTCTCTTCCGCCGGGGCATGGGCGCAGATGAGCGAGATGTTGAAGAATATCGCTTTGATGCGGATTGTAGCTAGACGCTCGTCCACCGGGGTGAACGACAGTACTCGGCGACGGAGTCTCTCTCCCACCACAAATCCAACTCCGAATTTGCGCTCCTCTACATGGCAGCTGTAGTAGACGTCGCAAGGCCCCAGACATTGGTTGCCTTGCCCCGTCCAACGCATTTCTTTGATGGCGGTGATGTCAGCTTTTGTCCTTACGAGGACATCAACCAGCCGGGCAGAGGCACCTTCCCCATTAAGGGTCCAAGAAGAGAGAGGCCGAAATACGTGAGTGCGAAGAGCTTGAAATGCTGGCCGACAGGAGGAATGCCAGAAAATTTTACCAGAGAGTTAGTTGACTTACGGAAGGTTTTAAGACCGGGGCGCACTCCTGTAAGAACAATAATNGCGGAAGAGAAAGATGAGGCATCCAAATATCTCTTCTATGAGCGCTTGGAGCGCACGTACGAGCGCTGCCCCCGTCATGATATCAAAATCGTGCTTGGCGACTTCAATGCCAGGGTGGGCAAAGAAGGGATCTTTGGAACCACCGTCGGAAAATTCAGCCTCCACGACGAAACGTCCGACAACGGATTGAGGCTGATCGACTTCGCCGGGGCCCGAAACATGGTAGTATGCAGTACTAGGTTCAAGCATAAAAAGATCCATCAAGCTACCTGGCTGTCTCCGGATCGAAAAACGAGAAACCAAATCGATCATGTTGTGATAGACGGAAGGCACGCTTCCAGTGTTTTAGACGTACGCACACTCCGAGGCCCAAACATCGACTCGGACCACTATCTTGTTGCAGCCAAGATACGCACCCGCCTATGTGCAGCAAAAAATGTGCGCCCAAATATGCAAGGAAAGCTTAACGTCGAAAAGCTGCAATCACAACAGACAGCCAGCGCTTTCGCTACTCGACTCTCACACCTGCTCTCAGAGAGCACTCTTCAACAAACCGACATATGCGAGCAGTGGAACCACATTTCCCGCTCATTAAGTACCGCCGCCGAAGAAGTAGTCGGATTTCAGCGAGCCCGAAAGAACAACTGGTACGATGAGGAGTGTCAGGAAGCTGCAGAGAAAAAAGATGCCGCCTACAGGGCCACGCTGCGATCGGGCGCAACGCGCGCTATGTGGGACCGCTATAGGGATCTGAAGAGGGAAGCGAGACGTATTTGCCGCAACAAGAAGAGAGAGTCCGAAATACGTGAGTGCGAAGAGCTTGAAATGCTGGCCGACAGGAGGAATGCCCGAAAATTTTACCAGAGAGTTAGGCGACTTACGGAAGGTTTAAAGACCGGGGCGCACTCCTGTAAGAACAATAATGGCGACCTAGTAACTGATGTCCAGAGCGTACTTAAATTATGGAGGGAACACTTTTCCGCCCTACTAAATGGTACCAGCACGGAAAGTTGTGGAGAAGAAGAAGCCGAGCCCGCAGCCGACGATGACGGAGTCGAAGTTCCTCCGCCTGACTATGANCTTTGGAACCACCGTCGGAAAATTCAGCCTCCACGTCGACGAAACGTCCGACAACGGATTGAGGCTGATCTTCGCCGGAGCCCGAAACATGGTAGTATGCAGTACTAGGTTCAAGCATAAAAAGATCCATCAAGCTACCTGGCTGTCTCCGGATCGAAAAACGAGAAACCAAATCGATCATGTTGTGATAGACGGAAGGCACGCTTCCAGTGTTTTAGACGTACGCACACTCCGAGGCCCAAACATCGACTCGGACCACTATCTTGTTGCAGCCAAGATACGCACCCGCCTATGTGCAGCAAAAAATGTGCGCCCAAATATGCAAGGAAAGCTTAACGTCGAAAAGCTGCAATCACAACAGACAGCCAGCGCTTTCGCTACTCGACTCTCACACCTGCTCTCAGAGAGCACTCTTCAACAAACCGACATATGCGAGCAGTGGAACCACATTTCCCGCTCATTAAGTACCGCCGCCGAAGAAGTAGTCGGATTTCAGCGAGCCCGAAAGAACAACTGGTACGATGAGGAGTGTCAGGAAGCTGCAGAGAAAAAAGATGCCGCCTACAGGGCCACGCTGCGATCGGGCGCAACGCGCGCTATGTGGGACCGCTATAGGGATCTGAAGAGGGAAGCGAGACGTATTTGCCGCAACAAGAAGAGAGAGGCAGAAATACGTGAGTGCGAAGAGCTTGAAATGCTGGCCGACAGGAGGAATGCCCGAAAATTTTACCAGAGAGTTAGGCGACTTACGGAAGGTTTAAAGACCGGGGCGCACTCCTGTAAGAACAATAATGGCGACCTAGTAACTGATGTCCAGAGCGTACTTAAATTATGGAGGGAACACTTTTCCGCCCTACTAAATGGTAGCAGCACGGAAAGTTGTGGAGAAGAAGAACCCGAGCCCGCAGTCGATGATGACGGAGTCGACGTTCCACCGCCTGACTATGACGAGGTACGTATAGCAATAACGCGGCTGAAAAACAACAAAGCCGCTGGAGCTGACAGCCTGCCAGCTGAGCTATTCAAGTACGGCGGCGAGGAGTTGATAAGGTGCATGCATCAACTCTTGTGCAGAATATGGTCAGATGAACGCATGCCCGACGACTGGAATTTAAGTGTGCTCTGCCCAATCCACAAGAAAGGTGACCCCGCCATTCGCGCCAACTACCGCGGGATCAGCCTTCTAAGCATAGGTTACAAGGTCTTATCGAGCGTATTAGGTGAAAGACTGAAGCCCACCGTCAATGAACTGATTAAGCCTTATCAGTGTGGCTTTAGACCTGGCAAATCCACCATAGACCAGGTATTCACAATACGCCAAATCTTGGAAAAGACCCGCGAGAAAAGGATCGACACTCACCACCTATTTGTCGACTTTAAAGCCGCTTTTGACAGCACTAAAAGGAGTTGCCTATACGCCGCTATGTCTGAATTTGGCATCCCCTCAAAACTCATACGGCTGTGTAAAATGACGTTGAGCAATACCACCAGCTTCGTCAGAATTGGAAAATACCTCTCCGAGCCGTTCGTCACAGAACGGGGTTTCAGACAGAGCGACTCCCTTTCATGTGACTTCTGTAATCTGATGTTGGAGAAGAGAATAAGAGCTGTAGAACTGAACCGCTCAGGAACAATTTACTAGAAGAGCGTGCAGTTGCTGGCTTATGCCGATGACATCGACATCATCGGTAACAAAAACCGCGAAGTCTGTTCTGCCTTTTCCAAGTTGGATAGGGAAGCAAAGCGCATGGGTCTGGTGGTAAACGAGGACAAGACGAAGTATCTCCTGTCATCAAACAAACAGTCAGCACATTCGCGCCTTGGCACCCACGTCACTGTTGACAGTTACAATTTCGAGAAAGTAGAGAATTTCGTTTACTTGGGAACCAGCATTAACACCGATAATAATGTCAGCATTGAAATCCAACGTAGAATCACTCTTGCCAACAAGTGCTACTTTGGACTGAGTAGGCAATTCAGGAGTAAAGTCCTCTCTCGACGTACGAAAACCCCGCTCTATAAGTCACTCATCATGCCCGTGCTGGTATATGGCGCAGAAGCATGGACAATGACAACATCCGATGAGGCGGCTCTTGGGGTGTTTGAGAGAAAGATTTTGCGGAAGATTTACGGTCCTTTACGCGTTGGCGACGGCGAGTACCGCAGACGATGGAACGATGAGCTGTATGAGCTTTACAACGATATAGACACAGTACAGCGAATTCAAATACAGCGGCTCCGCTGGCTTGGTCATGTCGTTCGAATGGACACCGACGCTCCAGCTCTGAAAGTATTCAACTCGGAACCCGCTGGTGGTAGCAGAGGAAGAGGGAAGCTCCCACTGCGATGGAAAGATCAGGTGGAGAAGGACTTGGCTTCACTTGGCGTTTCCAATTGGCGTCAGTTGGCACAGAGGAGAAACGACTGGCGTGCTTTGCTGACCTCGGCCAAAATCGCTTAGGCGGTTACAGCGCCAAAAAGAAAAGAAAAAGATATGTATATATGTATTTGGATTTACAGGTTACCTTTGATTTGACTCATAAACACAATGGCTGGAACACGTCCTCTTGGATTCACTCTCGGAGTTTGGTACAAATTGGTAGAACGGTTACCGAGATACATATATGTGATCATAAGTGGGCGGTGCCACGCCCATTTTCCAAAATTTTGTCATTGACGTATTTCTTGGTAAAGAATTGTTGTAAGCATCAATTTTGAATAACTGTTCTTTAATATTTACTGATTTATCAAAGATTTCGTATTTCTCTAAATTACCATTACCGTGCCAAGTTTGGAAGAAATTGATGCAGCTTACCAAGCCATACACATGTAACCATAAGTGGGCGTGGCTACGCCCATTTTCCATAAATTTATGATATTCTTATTTTTCGTCTAATTATTATTGTAAATATCATTTTTGAGGGAATAATCTTCAGAAGTTACTAAAATATCGCAGTTTTCGTATCTCTGAAAATTACCGTTATATGGGAGGAAGGCGTGGTTATTGTCCGATTTTCAATACCGTCCCTCCTACGCCTGACAGAAGTGCACGTACCAAGTTTCGTTAAGATATCTCAATTTTTACTCGAGTTATCGTGTGCACAGACGGACGGACGGACGGACGGACAGACAGTCACCGCTTAATCGATTTCTCTTTTCATNCAGTCACCGCTTAATCGATTTCTGTTTTGATTCTGATCACTTATGTATACATTTGTCTATATCTATCTCGATTCGTTTTGCCTGTTACAAACAACCGTTATGTGAACAAAGTTATAATACCCTTGTGCTCAAGTGCGCTCGGCTATAAAAATGGTAGATAATGAGGACCACTAAAAATTTTAAGGACCCTATGACTCTTAAAGCACTTTATATCGCTCTGCAAAGCACTCTTACATAGGTATAAAACGATACTAGTAAATACAAGTACATACTCGATACTTTTCGTCCGATGCTAAGTAATTTTGGTATCGATACTTCTGAACCGAGTACTGAGTAGGTATCGGAAGGAAGTACTTATATCGAAACCCGATTCAGTGAAAATTTTATTTCCGGACTTTTTTAATCTAATTATTATTGTGAATATCTAAAAATTTTGGCAGTTTAGTTGCCAATCAAAAGTTCCTACAAAGAAAGACCTATAATCATCTCATTAACATATCGCTAGCTTGAAGTGAAAAGTTGCTAAGTCCACTTTTTGTGAAAACTCATATTTGGATATAGCAAGCAAGGTAAATTAAAAACGCAACGCCTTCAAGTTTATATTCAATTAAAGGCAAATTTACTAAGTCCAAAAGAGGCAAAGAGAAAACGATAAGCTCACAAAAAATTCTAAATCTTTTAATTTGCAACGGAGCCTTCTGCAAAATTTTTGAAGGAAATGTTTTGAAAAATTTTTTTTCCTCCCCTTTAAATTTTCTACAAATGGACTTAGCAGCTTTACACTCTAAAAATTATCAACATGATTACTTCTTTCATAAATATACCATTGTTACTTTGCAAAACAGCTGTTGAACAGTGTTATAATACAGATGACTTTTAATTTTTTTTTAATTAATTCATTTGTATGAAATAAATAATAAAATAATTGTTTTTGATCTCAATCGCTTTCTCTTTGTATAAAATAAATAATAAGTATAACAAATAAAATACGTACATACATACAAACGAAGACAATTCTGTTAAAAAAATTCTGGGGACTTTCTTCTGGCAGCATTGTCTGCCCAGATATATCTGATCCATTTCATATTCAGGAATCTATTACTAATCTCAGAAATCCTAAAATGTTCTTCGAAGGTTCGCATAAGACGCTATACTCGTAAAACGAACCGATAGCGAGAGTTATTCGCCTTTGTAACAAACACTCTGCGCTTATAAACCACAACGATAGCCTTTATTGTTTTAAATTAAGTTTATTCAAACTGTTTAACTAATCTAAATTTAATCATAGTCTGTAAGAAATTCTGTTTCAAAGACTGAAATAAATAAATAAATAAATGTTGCCAAGATATATGACCCTCCTGGCTGGCTCGCACCTATTGTTGCATCAGCGCTTTCTTATGGGGCGGTAACATATCTCCGCGTCATTGCTGCCGACGAATCAGTGAAGGTGTCAATATTAACGGCCAAAACCAAGGTTTCTCTGCTGAATAAAATAACCATACCTTGTCTAGAGTTAAATGGGGTATCGTTGGCTGAGAAGCTTGTTCATAAATTGCAGGAGTCTGTTAACCACCTGTCAATGCAAACCTTCTTTTGTTCTGACTCAACAACGGCCGTTGCTGGATTCGCTCAAATTCGGTAATACATAAACAATACATCGCAAAGCGGGTAAAACAAATTCAACAACTATCCCGCAGAGACCGATGGAGATATGTACCAACGAAGCTAAATCCCTACGTTGTTGATTCCCGGGGTATATCACCTTCTAAGTGGTTCACACTGGAAACTTGGTTGATGGGACCGAGCTGGCTTTACCAAGGTGAGCAGCAGTGGCCGATTTAACCCGAAAAACAAAATCCCGTTCCCGAGGAGAAACCAAAACCAAACGTATTAATTTTCTAACGAAATTTCGTCCCTACTTAAAGCAGAACGGATACATAAACTTAACTTACTTCCATGATCAACGAGAGAAAATCCTGCATGTCAATGGGCGGCTAAAGAACTAATTTGTATCGTCCCTACTTAAAGCAGAACGGATATATAAACTTAACTTAATTCCATGATAAACGAGATAAAATCCTGCATGTCAATGGGCGGCTAATTAACTAATTTTTATCGTTCCAGGCCAATTCTAGCTCATGCGCATGAGAGTATCCTGCATGGCGGAACACAAGACGCTTAATCACATACGACAACGATATTGGATTATTGGTGCTCGCCCCGCTATTAAAAGACTTATTCAAAACTGCATCCGGTGCTTTCGACAGCAACCTAGACCAACGAACCGACTTATGGGTAGCTTGCCGGAGCACCGCTTTACACCAGTGCCCGCCAAACACTTTCCTGGGAAACGAACTATATTCTGCCTTTCACATGTTCACAATCGGCTTCTTACACGTACACAATCCGAACGTCAACAGAAAGAGTAGAAGAGCAACAAATTTTATTTAGTTGCATGAAAACAATAGGCGAGGCAGGTTGGTGACGCATTATTGTTCAATAAAGTAGGTACACTGAGCACAATGAATGAATATCATTCAAAAATTTTATAACAAAATTTTTCGTACATACACCCCTAGAAATAGGTATGTATATGGTACCAAGTCGTGCTTTTTCTTCATATTAAAAGAACTTTGTGAATTATGTATTTTTTTTTTTAATACCAGACTAGTCCTCAATTAAAATATACAATATGTTTTGTTATTTATCTTTTGATTTAATCGTTATATTAAATTGTTCTTAAATGTCAAGTTTTACCTAATTTTAAAATAAATATATATTAGATATATATATTATTATTTTTATTTTATTTCTACTTGAAATCAACGAAATTTTCTTTTAATATTCAGAGTGCTCGAAGCACGTCATCTTTTTTGCTAAGAAATCCACACTTAAATTATAAAAAAATAATAATAATTTTGTACAACGCATAAAAAATTTAACCAACTTTTTCCTTTCTTAGGGCCGTTAACTTTCATCATATGTTTCTATGTGGTTTAGATCTAAAAAATAGAGCACAATGAAAAAACGGCAAAAAAACATACCAAAGTTTTTATAATAAGTAATACAACACAGAAATTTTTTTCCGTGCATTACTACTAATGCATGAATAGAGAAATCGATTAAGCCTTGTCTGCCTGTCCGTCCGTCTGTCCGTCCGTCCGTGTACACGATAACTAGAGCAAAAACTGAGATATCTCAACGAAATATGGTATGTAGGTTTTCGTTAACCCAAGGTAGGTTGGTATTGAAAATGGTCGAAATCGGACTGCAACCACGCCTACTTCCCATATAACGGTAATTTCCAGAAATACGAAAACTGCGATATTTTAGTAACTACTGAAGATAATTCACTCAAAATTGATATTTACAATAATTTTCAGACGAAAAATAATAATATTATAAATTTTGGAAAATGGGCATAGCCACGCCCACTTATGGTTACATATCTTTGTAACCGCTGCACCAATTTCTTCCAAACTTGACACAGTTATTGGCCTTGGTACAGCATACTAAATGGCAAAAAAATTAAAAAATCGGGCAATAACCACGCCCACATCCCATATAACGGTAATTTAGAGAAATACAAAATCTTCGATAAATCAGTAAATATTAAAGATAATTTATTCAAAATTGATGCTTGCAACAATTCTGTACCAAGAATCCCACTTATGATCACATATATGTATATCGGTAACCGTTCTACCAATTTGTACCAAACTCGGTGTGGTTATTGTGCTTGCCACATGNGTTGAAAATTATTGAAATCGGACTAAAATTACGGCCGCTTTTCATATAACGGTCAATTTCAGAAATGCTTGAAACTTCAATGTTTCGAAATTTGAGGACGCTAATTTACTCAAAACTGATACACCCCGGCTTACCATGTAGCGGTAGCTTTCGGAAAGGTGAAAAAACATATATTTAATACTTGCGCCGGGTATTTAATGTTCGGCTCCACCCGAACTTAGACTTTCTTACTAGTTTACTATAGAACGCACGAATTACTTCAATTTTTCACTTGAAAGTACACAATACGTTTGCAATTGTTTCTAAACACAAAGTTTGTTTACGTATTGCCATAAACGGCAAAGTCGGCAAAACCAAAGTAGCGGCTTCGGGAATGCGCCACCTTCAGTTCATTACACCATGCAGTTCATACTATCTACCACGATGCAGCGAACAAAGGTTGCGCCGTCAGACATACCGCTACTTTGGTTTTGTCGATTTTGACAATTCTGGACTACAAGTAAACGACGCCGCAGAAACTTTAAATACACTGAAATTCACTAATATTTGAACAAAATTCACTTTTTTTCAAATTTTTCTAATTAATTCTTATTGTAAATTATATATTTTTACAATTTAGCACAATTAAAACACGTTTACTGTCGAAAATTGAATATTAGGAAAATCTGCTCTTCTCACATTTTCTTTTCACATCGAATTCGGATTTGTTTACTTGTGGTACACAAATGTCATCGCCGCCAGAATGGCGCAATCTTATATTCCATCATTCTTGACTTCTTTGAAATTCATTGCTGTAGTAATTTTTTGTTGTATGTGCAACCCTTCTAATGTCACCTTCTTCTCGCTCTGTTCTCCACGTCGAAAACCTTTGCATCAGGGATGGAATTTCAAAATTTCAAAATTAGCTTAATGACTTTCAAAAATAGTGCCGAAAAGAAGATAAAGGTGTCACAAAATTAAAATTGATTTTTCTAAGGTATTTTAAGAACAATATATTTTTAGAAGTAGTATTTTTGAAATACTCTGAAGTAGTATAATAATTATTAATTAACTAAATTATTACAGTAAATCTCTTTGATGAAGGATTCACTTAGACATATGTACACTCTAAAAATTTCATGTAAAACTATTACTAAAAAGTGTTTCAACCAGAATCTTTGTAAATATAAGCCTAAGATGCTCAAGATTTGATTTTTAAACAGGAAGTGTTTAAAATATACACATAAATATGGGCATGAAATGATTAAAATTGCAAACATATTGAACTTAAAAAGATATATTCTACTACACTGGACCACAAATTTCAACTTTTTCTCTTTACCAGAAACACCGTTATGAAATTCTTATGTAAAATCACCCCCTGATTCCGAAAATCAAGGTTATTTTTAATTCTATGGTACCGTTTTTGAGATATTTGCAATTTACCGTTTTTGCAAAAAAAAAAAAATTGGGTCCACTTTATCATATATATCTCAAGAACGAATTAAGCAATTCCAAAACGGTTTGAAGCTTTTAAAAGGTAATAAAATTTTCTATAAACTGTGCATACAACACTTTTTGCTAGGCCCTGTAGATTCAAAGAT
>NW_016158334.1:61159-68231 GCF_001687245.7 Rhagoletis zephyria | reverse complement strand
AAATAAAAGGTTTTCGAGATCCTTCCCCGCAAAGTACAATTTTTTTTATATTTTTACAAAAAAAATTGAAAAAATCGGTAATGATTGTTCGTTATCTTTGAATCTACAGGGCGTAGCAAAAAGTGTTGTATGCACAGCTTATAGAAAATTTTATTACCTTTTAAAAGCTTCCAACCGTTTTGGAATTGCTTAATTCGTTCTTTAGATATATATGATTAAGTGGACCCAATGTTTTTTTTTTTTGCAAAAACGGTAAATTGCAAATATCTCAAAAACGGTACCATAAAATTAAAAATAACCTTGATTTTCGGCCTCAGGGGGTGATTTTACATACGAATTTCATAATGGCGTCTCTGGTAAATTATGGCCGTCGACCAGTGCTATTAATTAACATTAAGTGATGATATTTAAACAATTTTAAACATCTTATGTGTAATTTTTCTCTACGCTAAAAATTTTTTATATGAAGGTAAACAGACAGAGTTCAATTTTATTAACACGATGTGTAAAATGGCACACATTAGGAGAGGAAACTGATTACCTCAAAATTTTTTTAGAGGTTACATCGATTCATAATAAAACTAGGAGACCTGGCGAACTTCGTCCCGCCCAAAATTAATTTTTTTTATCTAAACATTTTCACTAACAATTCACGTTGACAACTTTCAGTGGCACATTTATCTGCTCCAATTATGGTTTTGTGGTCGTCATAAGGCATATCTTTTATTGCAGTCTTAAATAACCTAACGAAAGTATTATACCCCTGAAGAAGTTCTTGCGATTCCCCAATGATCTGGCATTTCATACCAAGGTTAATCCCACAACTGTCGCTTTCTTGTATTGCGTTCAATTATTAGATATTATAATTGATATTTTAAGGGAGTTCGTTGGAAAGGAATGACGAAAAGTTCAGATAAGGCTTCAACGAATACAAAATGATTAATTTGTTTATTACAATGTTTGTCTTTAACAATGTTTTATAATTTTTTTAACTAATTTAATTTTTATTAATCAACATTTTCAATTAATTAAGAACTAAGCGATGGAATATTTCTCGTTAATCTTTCTTTCATTAAAACAAATAAATTCTATGGTCTTGCAACACGTGAGCACGCAACATACAGCTGTCCATGGGAGAAACACGGATTCTCTAAGTCCAAGCCACAAGTAGCCATTGTCTACCCTTGCGACTTATTTATTGTCATCGCGAAATCCAAACGTATCGGAAATTGTACCCTCTTGAAAGGTATTGTAGATTCTGATGGTATCATAGGTATTCAAGGTAACAGGACGACTTCTCCTCTAAATTTTTCAGTCAGTATCATTGCTTCGATTACGATTCCGGTAATTCTTTTGATGGCTAATCGTGTACCGTTGCATAGGTTTGGTGGATTTAAGTTACGCAAAAGAATGACTGGTGAACCAATTTTCAGTGGAAGTTTGGGTGGCGGCATTCCTGGCATATCCAGAGAATTCAAAAATTCAATCGGAAAATCTAAGGTCTCGTTTTCATCCATGGTGGAATAATAACAAGGTGTTGTCAGTAGCGACGTGTTTGTTGTAATTTTGACAAAAGATCGGCATGCTTATTTTCAGTGCTTCCGATCTTAATTTTTATACTACTATTCGTTGGGAAATAGTATCTAAAATACTCCATTTCGTTTTATAGCGATTTTTAAAGAACTTGGTGTTTTCAGAACGATATTAATATTTAAAATTGCTGGATTTGTATTATTTTTGTCCTCAAAATATAAAATATAAAAGATATCGTGGTTATCAATGGAAAAATACGTACACAAAAATCGTATGGAAAGGCGATTTTTTTATATTAAATATCTTTTGCTGCATTTTCATAATATCGAGCCAAATGGACTACTGATACACTAGAATAGAGCGGCAGCACGGTTAGATTACGATTTCGCTTATATTATCGGTATTTATGTGTTTTAATCTATTTAAAAAATCATATACAGTCTTATAGGAAATTTCTCTATTTTACGGCCTTTCCTTTTTCATAACTTACAATATATGTCCAAGCTGTGTGGAGCTAACGATACAAACATATATTCAGGCTTATAAGCTTGTAACCATACATTTTCCTATATTTAATTTGAAATAGTATGCACAAACGGATTAAAAGTAATAAATAATTAGTACCTTTTCTACTACTTTAAAATGCGTGACCGGAATAGACCTGCCGAAAAAGTGAGGTTAAGTTACTGACAACACCTTGTTATTATTACACCATGGTTTTCATCAATAATTGTGTCGTTTGACTTAAAATCCACCAGATTGCCTGGCAACAAATTTTTTATTTGACAGTTAAGTTCGTCAACATCGGCATTTTTTGCTGCTAAAAGTACTCGAATATCTGGAAATATACTCTCAATTAGTTCGCTTTTTTAATGAACAACAGAGCAGAAATTGTCTGGTAATTCGATACATTGTGAATTTGGATGCTGTTCGATTTTACCGTTACCAATATCCAGTAATTGATTTGAAAATACTCGTGCCAGTGGATCATTATGCAATTATACTCACATGTTTATGGTCAATCGAATTGTTTCAACGGTTTTCCGTTAAAATTATTGTTGCAAACATCCGTCAATCTCATAAGCATAATATATCTCCATAACACAATGGAAGTGTATGCGCAGTAATTTAGTTAGGTATTTGATTTAAGAACTTTTGTAAAAGTAAATATCGCTACTTTATAACGTATGATTCTCTAAGGGAATTTAGATGGGTTCACTTCGATCGGACTGGTATCTTCGGTCACGTTTTAAATATCTGCATGTACTTATATCAGGGTATGCAAAAACTTGTATATGCCCATATACATATATAATTAAATTTAAGCAGACGAAGACTATCACCTTATAACAAAAAGAGATTTCAACGAAAACTCGCAATCTGCTCGTTATATGTTACAACTTGCGATAGGACCATCATCAGTATTTAAAACTTTATTCCACTTTATTCCAAGCTCCGACGCGAAGACTTGTGCATGTATTGATGCACACCCCCGATTTTGCAAAATTAAAAAAAAAAACTTCAATTACCGGAAAAAGGTATCATATATGTTAATACAGGCAATAATCGACGCTACCTAAGTACCAAATTTGTAGCAAATCGAATCATAAATACGATTTTTTTCGAATAGATCAGTCCCTGGTCCCCTTCCCGGCAAAGAAGGTATTCTGCATGTTAACCTTGGCAAAAACTTACCCCCGTATCCAATTTCAAGCAAATCGACACATAACTACGATTTTTTCGAATAGATCGGTCCCTGGCCCACTTCCCGAAAAAAGTATTCTATGTGTTAGTCTAGGCAAACAGCTACCTACGTACCAAATTTCAAGCAAATCGCACCATAAATAACATTTTTTCGAATAGATCGGTCCCTGGTCCACTTCCCGGAAAAAAAAGTATTATATATGTTAACCCAGGCAAAAATCTACCGACGTACCAAATGTGAAGAAAATCGAACCATAAATAAAAAATTTTCTAATAGATCGGTCACTGGTCCACTTCCCCGAAAAAAGTATCCTATAGTATGACCAATGTAATAAGCTACCTACGTACAAAATTTCAAGCAAATCGGATATCAGTTTCGGAGTTCATCGTGGACACAACGATACGCGAGAATTATATCACACGTTTAATAATATAGAGATGTAACTCAAAATTAACGATTTTGGAGATTTCGTTATCCAATTAATATGTTTGAAAAGAAGAATATGTTGAGTCTAACAGACAACCAAATTTCCCAAATATGGCGATGATATATGTCTTTCCATCCGTCTTTTTAACCGACTTCCAAAAAAGAAAGAGGATATCAGTTCGTCGGAATATATATTTTTTATTTTTATTTTTTTATATTTTTTTTTTTTATGTTTGTTACCGCATAACTTTGGACGATTTCGATAATTCTTTTTGCATCGGAAAGGTAGTGTCTCAGAGGTGGTCCCATACTGATCTGGTTTAGATCCGATCATTAGATCATGAAGTATATATATATATATATAATTTTTTTTAAGTCGGTTTTTTTTTTGCTAAAAATTACTTGTTGTATACCAACTGTATGAATTGATAAAACTTTGATTGCGTTTTCTCGCAAAATTTAAATTTTTAAATACTTCCTTATATTATTAAACGTGCGATATATAATAGAAAACACAGCATCCCTATTTCGAGGGAAACACACCGAAATATAGCTATTTTGACATGTTTACACATATCTATATGTACCTACATATCACACACGATCTGCAAAAGTGACTCAACTCAAAATTAAACGTTTCTCAGAAAATGCGAAGGACTATTTCTTAGCACACGCTAATCATATGGGCAAAAGACACTTTACCTAAGGTTTTTTCAACAAATTATAACAAAAAATCACTCAATCTTTTGCTGAAAAGGAAATAAAAGATATATGTACATTTTTAGTGCATAAATTCAAAAATGCAAAATTTTTAATTGGGTCACTTTTGAAGATCATGTGCGATATGTGCGAAATAATGGCAGTGAGAAATTTTGACCAATTTTTCCTATTCTTCATTGATTCTATTTTTGATTCATTGATTATTATTTTTTTTTAGTTTCGTATAAGAGTTAGGGATGCAAATTTTGAGGAGTAACATCGATACATCGATGTCTCGATGCGTCGGACAAATCAACATTGATGCTAAAATACATCGGCAGAAAAAGATCGATACATAGATGGTTTCCGATGTTATACAATTTGTAGTGATTTTAGAAACAAAAATTTATAGTTTTCAATATAAAACAATACAGCCTTCTGTAATACAGCTAGAGTAATCGATACAAATGAATGCATTTCTCTATATTTAAATCACACTCCTGTATGTACCCTTCCTATAATTACTTATGTCAAATATAAATTCATACCATAAGGTATCTGATTTTCGTAATTCTAAGAGCAATGAGAATTTTCTATCACTTTGACAAATTTGTCGCAGACGGTGGTCGATCCTTTTTTAGGCTTTACGTAAGCATTACCAAAACTGGATTTCAAAAAGTTAATAACATAAGAACTCATGATCAGTTAGAAATTTTAGAAAAATACTGGGTAAGTTGAATCAAATGAGGTTTTAAGTTACACTAAAATCGATGTTTAAAGCATCTATGAAACTGACATCGATGTATCGTCATTTTACCGATATTAGAAAATTGTAAACATGCATGGCAAACATCGAATTTTTAACCGATATTATCGATGTTTCTAAAACATCGATGCATCGTTTGCACCCTTAATAAGAGTCTAGCTCATAATTTAATTTAGCAAACACCATAAATGTATGCACAGAAACTGACATTTCAAACTTTGCACAAAGATTATAAAAGCTCAGCAAGTTTTCACAACAACAAATTTTAAATTCAGAACTTCGAGAGAGATTCCAAGTTTACTATTTTACGCATTTTCTTCCATATAAAGTTTGGCTGACTTCCAAAACGTATCAATAAAATATTTGGAACTGTTATACTTTGGAATTCGAACTGTTTGTATATGCAGAGTTGCGACACATTGCAACCATATCTTCTTCTCTTCTTTCTTTATTGGCGCTGTAACCGCCTAAGCGATTTTGGTCGAGTCCAAAATAGCACGCCTGTCATTTCTCTTCTGTGTTAAGTGACCCCAATTGGAAATGCCAAATGAAGCCAAGTCCTTCTCCACCTGGTCTTTCCAACGCAGAAGAGGCGCTCCTCTTCCTCTGTTACCAGCATCGCGGCCCGCGTTGAATATTTCCATTCAAACAACATGGCCGAGCCAGCGGAGCCGCTGAATTTTAATTCGCTGCACTATGTCTATATCGTTGTAAAGCTCATACCGCTCATGGTTAAATCGTCTGCGATATTCGCCATCACCAACGCGTAAAGGTCCGTAAATCTTTCGCAGAATCTTTCTCTCGAAAATTCCAAGAGCCGCCTCATCAGATGCTTTCATTGTCCATGCCTCCGCGCCATACACCAGCACAGGCATGATGAGTGACTAACAGGCTAACCTAATATTCACGCACGCCGCCAATTTATTGTCAAAAATTTCTCATGCACATGCAACTTGTATGAGATCAACCGGAATTGAACGAAATGCGTATGAAGCTAACTCAATTTCCAATTTTTGTTCTGCGTGACATTTTGATTTGACGTTTCGCTCAATGAAATCAAATGCACACGCATGCAAGTCGATTTCGGGTGACGCAAAAAAACAAATTCGACGGCATGCGTACCAAAACGCAAGCCGCGAATATTAGGTTAGCCTGTTATAGAGTTCGATCTTTGGACGGCGAGAGAGGACTTTACTTCTCAATTGCCTACTCAGCCCAAAGTAGCACTTGTTGGCAAGAGTGATTCTCCGTTGGATTTCAAGGCTGACATTATTATTGGTGTTAATGCTGGTTCCCAAATAAACGAAGTCGTCTACTTTTTCAAACTTGTAACTGTCAACAGTGACGTGGGTGCCAAGACGCGTATGCTCTGACTGTTTGTGTGCTGACAGGAGATACTTCGTTTTGTCCTCGTTCACCACCAGACCCATTCGCTTTGCTTCTCTATCCAATCCCGAGAAGGCAGAACAGACGTAGCCCTTGTTTTTACCGATAATATCGATGTCGTCGGCATACGCCAGCAATTGTACGCTCTTATAAAGTATTGTGCCTGAGCGGTTCAGTTCTGCGGCTCTTATTATCTTCTCCAACATAAGATTAAAGAAATCACACGAAAGGGAGTCCCCTTGTCTGAAACCTCGTTTGGTATCAAACGGCTCGGAGAGGTCCTCCCATTCTGAAAAGGAGCTGGTGGTATTGCTCAACGTCGTTTTACACAGCCGTATTAGTTTCGCGGGGATACCAAATTCAGACATCGCGGCATGGAGGCAACTTCTCTTCGTGTTGTCGAAAGCGGCTTTAAAATCGACAAATAGATGGTGTGTGTCGATCCTATTCTCGCGGGTCTTTTCCAAGATTTGGCGTATTGTGAATACCTGATCTATGGTGGATTTTCCAGGCCTAAAGCCACACTGATAAGGTCCAATCAGCTCGTTGACGGTGGG
>NW_016158334.1:47432-61088 GCF_001687245.7 Rhagoletis zephyria | reverse complement strand
CGGCTTTGAAATCGACAAATAGATGGTGTGTGTCGATCCTATTCTCGCGGGTATTTTCCAAGATTTAGCGTATTATGAATACCTGATCTATGGTGGATTTTTCCACTGATAAGGTTCAATCAGTTCGTTGACGGTGGGCTTCAGTCCTTCACACAATACACTCGATAAAACCTTATAACCTATGCTTAGAAGGATGATTCCGCGGCGCGTATGGCGGGGTCGCCTTTCTTGTGGATTGGGCAGAGCACACTTAAATTCCAGTCGTCGGGCATGCGTTCATCTGACCATATTCTGCATACGAGCTGATGCATGCACCTCATCAGCTCCTCGCCGCCGTACTTGAATAGCTCGGCTGGNATATTCTGCATACGAGCTGATGCATGCAGCTCATCCATTGCATATTTTAAATATTCAATATAGCAATGAACAATTTTTCTGAATTTTCCATTTTTAAAACACCAATGGTAACCAATAACAAACGAAGCATCAGCTTAGTTTCTGATGCGCTGATTGCTCTAGCGATGCGTTTCGATAACTTTTCGGATGCCTTTTGGGAAAAGTATACATTGTCAACATTTTGTAGTTGGCATTATGGGAAATTATACTTTGTACGTATGCAAAGCAATTGACGTTTTGGAATTCAGCCACGGGGAACATTTTGTAAACAGATGAAAATGCCTGACATGGTCATCAAAAAAAAATTCAAAAATCCGTTGGATTTTGCAGAAACTTGCGATTTTATTTAATGGAGTTGAAAACTCCAGATTTCGAATCTTTCTAAAAATTCTTAATTAAAAGTTTGGTGGCGAAAACTTACTTTTTGTACTGCGTATTCACAATAGAATTCATCGTTTTGTCAAGAGTTCTTAACAATATATCTCATGGTGATTATTTCAATTTTTAGTGCTTCTAATTTTCACTTTTTATAATTTTTGAATCCATAATTTTTTATGTGATTTTTTGTTATATACTGGCATATTATGCTAAATTTCTATAATTTACGATTGTGCCAAAACTGGTGGAATTGTGCCCAAAGTGCCTCTGAGAATGAAAGTGCCAAAAATGCCACTATTGTGCCTACTTTTCCACCACTGCTTTGCATTGTCAAAATCAGCTATACGTAGGGATCAAACGATACCAATAAAGTATATATACTTTTACTCGCTTCAAGTATCACCAGAAAGTATCGGTACTCGAGTAAGTATCGGATTGGAAGCATCGATATTTACTCGGTATCGAATATTTACATAAATATTATTATATTGTTTCGTACTATGTAAATTGAAGATGAGTGTATTACGCGATGGGGAGAACAAAGGTGGCGCCGTCAGTGGTGCCCTTACTTTGGTTTTGCCGATTTTGACAATTCAAGTAAAAATAAACAGGTTCTTGAAATTAAAAAAATTAAAAAGTAATGAAATTCACTAATACTTTCGCCAAAATCGCCGTTTTCTTTTTATTTATACTTAATATAAATCATATAGTTTTACAATTTAACGCAATAAAATTACTTTTCTTATCGAAAAGTTGAATGTTAAGAAAGCCGGCCGTTTATTTTATTCTCCTTTTCGGCTTTGTATACTTTTACTTAGCTTACGTCATCACCGCCAGGACCGTGCAGTCTTATTTTTTATCATTCTTGGACGTTGCAAATAAAAAAAAATATTTTAGTACAAGTGAACGAACTTTAAACAAACATAGGTATCTACATAGTTTGTCTTTTATAGATAGAAAATACATTTAAATATTTATTACAAAATACATTTAGTGGCACGTTGCCTAAAAATAAAGGGTTTTCAATGATCTTGCTGGAAAGGTGTTTTAGATTTTGTTCACAAGGAATGGATGATGCAACGACTATTAAAAATAACCGAGCTTGCTTATACACAAGTATAGTCTCACACTCTTCTAAGGGGTTGTGATTTTTATAGATAATAATAATAATAGATTACACATATTATAATGTTTAGCCGAGCTTCTCCTCCGACTAGTGGCGCACGCCTTAATGTTGTTACACAAAGGCGAGGGACCTACAGTTTAACGCCGACTCCGAGCGTCGATTGTATTTTGATGATAAGCTGTTTTTCATTGCAGAAATACACTCGGAGGTTTGCCATTGCCTGCTGAGGGGCGACCGCTGTTAAGAAAAGATTTTTTCGATATTCTTTCGCAACGTTGCTTTGACCAGGGCTTGAACCCAGGTACTTCAACACAGCGGCCGCCAGATGATATAGGTGCAGAAAAATACATTGGCCGTATGAATAAAAATTTAGCAATTGCTTTTTCTTAAAATCTCATTCAAATCATTTCTTCAATTTTGTTTGAATAAATCGAGTAAAAGGTCTGAAATTTTAAGAAAAAGCAATTGCTTATTTGTATTCATATGACCCAATGTTAGTTCATCAGGCTATTAGCCCTTTCTTATAATAAAATTACTTCAAAATATTTTCTGAGTAAAGTTATTAAGAATTTGGATGCCAACAATAGAGTTGCCGTTGCACAGTGAAGCAAGCATTTTATTGTACCAATGTTGCATTAAAAAAACAAGAAGTATTTCAAGAGTGTTCTCAATAGTTGTGTTTGCTTGGGTGTTCCAGCTCAGTATCACGATCGTTTCTCACGGAAACGATCTGGATCATTCTTATTGGGGTTGGCAGCACTAATTGTATACTACGAAATAGTATTCACTTAAATAAATAGTATTTAACATAAAGGAAATTTACTTGAATCAAGTTAAGAGAAACAAATGGCAGAATATCTGTTTGTGTATACATGCATTTGTCAGTGCTACCAAACCGTGCAGCAAATTATCAGTGAATCAGATCAAACACAGCAAATGTATCGAAATAAAAGTATCGAGGCTTACTTGGTATCGGATTGAGCAGCATCGAGTAAAAAAATACTTGGTATCGCAACAAAAGTATCGAGTATTTACTTGTACTCGCTGGTATCGTTTGATCCCTAGCTATGCGTTTGTTTTCCGTCAAGTGTTGTGCCAGTTATGTGGCATGGTGCTCATACTCACCGAAATAAACGTACGTTAACGTGTCAACTGACACGACCAAACTTATGAGAGCGCCATGTAAATGAAAACTCACCATCGTATACATGAGACGGTTACGCGTGACGTGTACTGCTTTTCTCTATCCACAGTAAATTTTATATGTTGCTACGTCAAACAGACACGGCATACGTAGGGTAGAAGGGGGAACATTCGCCACTTTTTTTTTAAATCTCTGCCGAAAGTACGCCGTTCATTTCTTTTGTTTAATGTTTGGTCATCTCGAAATATACATCATTCCTACAGTCATTTATTTTGGAATGTCTATAAATTTTTTAATGATTTTTGATACGATCCAAAATTGTGAAACTGCCCCACCCATGGGGTAGATCTGCCATCGAGATGGGGTGCAAACGCCAATATAAAAAAACGGAACATAAGAAACTTTAATATTGTGTTTAATTCAAATTTATTAAGTCAACACTTTTTCTTATAAGGAACAAAACAAAATTACAAAAGTTCATCTTTAACAAAAATTGGAAGGTTTATGTCACAGTATACAGTAATCCAGATAGGCAAAACAAAAAATGTAAATATGCTTATTTGACAATTTATTTGAATGTATTGGTTGATATTTTTTCACAGTTGTCGTTTTCTTTAACCCAAATAAAATCCAATTTCAATATTTTCTTATAGTGGAAAATATTTTCAAGTCACATAAAATAAAACAACGAGAAAAACAAAATTCCGAGCAAATCAGGCTTGCAGCGTAAGCGATTATAACCGGATGCAGTTCCTACATAAGTCATATCTGGTTTCAAACACAACTTTGAGTGAATAATGGTGGGCTGATTTTGAAAAATGGACCCATAAATTAGGGGGTAAAACAATTATTACTTAGCTTAAAGGTAGAACTCTCTAATTTTCAAATATACCACTCTTATAGTGGAGACCTCCAAAGTTTTTATGAAATATGTACCCAAAGTTATATATCGACGCTCGAACTAATGCAGGAAAGGTTTATGCAGATAAGCAAGGCCGTTTTTTCAACGGTATAAAATGTATATACACATATTCTTACATACATATTTATCAAAATATTCAGAATGACGAAATGAATTGGTTCAGTCCTGTCTGTTTGTAAACACGCTAACTCGAACAAAATTTAGATATTTTAACGAAAGTAGGTGCCGAAGCTGCCTTTGGTATAACCTAGGTTAGTATTAAATTTTGGTGAAATCTGTCTATAACCACGACCACCTCCCATGTAGTAATCAACAATATTTTTGTTTTATTGTTTTTTTTTTAATGAATTTCGCTGTTAAAATTTACATTTCAAATATATCAACAAACATTGGGAGGTACTTATGCACCAGTCATTGCCTATGGGTTAATGACAAAATAATCCTATACATGCACAATATCTCATGTATTAATTTTCAAATAAGCATATTGTCAATAGCTGGTTTACTGTATACTGTGGTTTATGTTATGATGCACACATCAGTTCTACTTCACATAAAATTTTTTTTAATCTGGGTCAAGTATGTATGTTGCAGCTGCTTGTGTAGTTCCAGGCGGATGAAATGATTCTGGGAGCCTTAAAATAATATCTGTTTTCGGTACATCCGATGTGTCTTTTACGTTCGGCTCTATAAAAACCCATGATTTGGCTTTTTTTCGCAAAAATTCGACTTCGAATGAGTTCTCGAGTTCACGTATTATGCGGCCAACAAAGAATTGCTCGACTGCACCCTCAAATCGCACCAGAACATAATCATTTAAACCCAATTTATCAGTACGTACGAAAGATCCAATGGATTTATCCGTGTCTGCAAAACTTATTATTAAAGATTCGTCTGATGTTTCATCCGAGCTGCTATACTTTTTGGAAACTGGCTTCCTCTTGGCAAATTTTCTTAGTTGTACTTTTTTGGATACAGTCTTTGCCTTCTCTTCCTTGACTGGTATAGATGTCAGAATTTTAGATGCCCCTCTTCTTGGATTTGATGCCTGAGAAGCTTTGCATATTCTAGGAAACTCGAACTTGTTCTGGAGTTCTGTGAAGTGGCGGCGTAACTGAAGGCTCGTAAGAAGTATTAGGTTCAGCTGAAATGTTTCTTTGCTCTACGATCATTTGCGTGCATCGTCGGTGTCAGCTGTTTGATGTTCGACAACTATAGTTATGAAGTCTGACTCTTGAAAAACTTGTCTGTTAAATGGGTGTAACCCTGTTGTTGCGAAGCCTTTGTAAATGTTTTCGGAAACAAATGCTTTTTGAAAAGGAACTTTTGAAAGATGTGATATGTCGTAAATTGTTATTGTCCGCCCAGGATTGGACAAGAGAAAATCATTGAATGAAATGGTCAAGTATCTTTTAAATGGTCCAAATACTGATACGTCCAAAGGCTGCAACTTGTGCGAAGAATGAGGTGGAAAGGTAACCATATGGATGCCATTATCTCTGCAAAACAGAATTGCCGCCAGGCTACAATGTGAGACGTGGTTGTCTAAAAAAAGCAGAATCGGCTTCTCTTTGGAGCACCTGGTGTTGTTTTTGATATGTTCCAAAACATCGTAGAATCCTTCAGTAGACATCCATCCACTTTTGCCTGCAATGCCTTGGCAGCCGCTAGGACCCCCATTTACAAAGTGGTCTTTATAATTCACGCGAGGAAAAACATAAACCGGTGGAAGAGCATTTCCAGCGGCGTTTATAATGCCCACCATTGTAACAAGTGAAACTCTTTATGCGGAAGCCACCTGAGACACAGTGCGTTTTCCCTACGTTAAAATCAACTGACCACGATATAAAAAATAAACGAATGGGTATGACTATAAACATGTGATCAAAAAAGGCTGTAAATATACCTTTGGTGGAGCGAGTACAGTAGTTATGCCAGTTTCATCCAGGTTATAAATGTCAGAAGGAATAAATGAAAATTTGTTATATAAAATGTTGACATTGTCAAAAAATGACAATACTGCCGTTTTGTTAAAACCCGTTAAACGCGCAAGGCTAGTAATTTCTGGCTTTCTTAAACTTAAGCTTTTATTTCGCTTCATGAAGCCTTGCATCCAGTCAATACCTGCTGTTTCGACTTACTTATGCTAAATCGCTTAGAAAGAACATAGCAAGTTTAATTTGTTTCTCGTCCAAATCACTTCGATTCGTTTTCCTTTTGTAATTGCGAACCATGTTTCTGCCTATGTGTAAAATTATGGGATTGCCTGTTTGTAAATAATACATTCCATTCTGTTTAAGGGGTACATACGCCAGAGGGAAATCTACCCCATGGGGCAGATTTGCCGGCGAAACAACCCCACTAGGAGTCTGGTGGATCTGTCGCACGTGCAGTCACTTATTTTTAAGAGCCGTAAGCAATTCAGCAGAAAAAGCTATCGATTTTATTTGAAGAAACATTGGCGGAATTCCACTTATGAAAAACCATTTTAGAACGCGGCACCTAACAAAGTTATTAAGAAATATATTTACCCACAAAACTTTTCACAGCAACGCAAAAAAGTGAATAAAAGCAACTGTCTACGACCACTTGCAAAGATGAACTGTCAAAGTAAATAACGAGAGATGTGGTCGACTGAAGCACAAATTATTGATTTTCAAAGATCGATAGCACTAATGAGTTTGAAGAAAACGATGGGTGGCGAATGTGCCCCGTTGGCGAATGCTCCCCCTTCTTGATGTCTTTAGCGTCTAGCTTGTGTTCGTTGATTCTCGTTTCTAGCGATCAATCCGTTGTGCCGATATAAACTTTGTTACAGCTTTCTCCTTCTATGCAATGACATTTTATTTTATAGATTACATTGTGCAGTTGTTCCTTCCGAATTTTGTCTTTCGTTTTGGTATAAATAGTTTGGATAGTGTGATGTGGCTTATGTGCATAGCTTACGTTGTTGTTTTTAATAATTTTGAATAGTGTTTTGTTGTCCGTCAGTTTAGCTACATATGTGACGCCTCTGTATATTTTGCGATTACCAAAATGGTGTCCAGATTGTTTAAAAAAAGCGCAGTTTCAGAAGAAAAATCGCCAAAAATCGCCATTTTTTTTTTTAAATAAAATTCATGAAACCGATTTATCCTTTATTTTAAAAATGAGATCTTGTTATATTATAGTTTTTAAAACCAAAAACGAATATAATACCTTCAGAGGGTAATAATATATAAAAGAATCACTTATATAATAGTGATGTACAAACAATTTTCTTTAAAAATACGCATACTTCTTAAAAATATTTGTTTAAACACATTTTGCAATAGGACTGCGCAATTATCAAATTTATTATAACTCATAATAATTGATTAATCGCACAATCCGCTTTTAAGAACTCGGCGCTAAAAATTAAATAAAAACCTTTAATACAATTATAAATATACAATTTCTTCGAAATCACCTGTAGTGTCTGAATTATTTACATTTCTGTTGCTGTCATATATTGAGCTATTCCACGTTGATAACATACTATTTGATACTGGAAACGTTTTGCAGCGGAAACTATTAGCCTTCATATAACACTTTATTCGAACTATTGAATTAAGGGTTTCCAATCTCATCCTATTTCGAATCTTAGTTTTTGTTGAATTCATTGCGAAAAAACGCGCTCAACAAAGCATGTGAGTGCGGCAAGGATAATAATATGAATTTACTTATATTTCCAAACATTTATTGCCTGTTGCGGTTTTCACTCCGTAAGCAATTATCCAAAATTCTTCAGAGTCGGATAGAATGGTCCCGAAAAAAGTTATTCCATGGGAAAGTTAAAAGATTTAAATATTCAGTTTCCGCTGCTTTTCTTTCCTTCAAAGTCAAATAGTGAATTGGCAGGTCCCTGAAACTCGCCATCCTGTGATTCACACACTTTTCTGGTGACAAAATCAAAGCTTTTTTAAAAGTATTTAATTGACTAGGTAATCGTTTAAATAGTTCTTCGATTAGGGTGATTAAAAATTTTTCACAGTCTTTTAATATGCTTCTTAAGTCACGTTTATCACGCAGTTCATTAGCTTTGTATATTTTTATAATTAGAAAAAATTTATTTGAGCGGAAAAAATCGCCAAAAATTGCTAATGGCGATTTCCTAAATTTTTACGCGTAAGTATCCAAAAAAAGATCGCCAAATTGGCGCGAAATCACCAAATCTGGACACTCTGATTATCAACCTTTTTTTTATTTTTGTATTATGATTTTTACATTTGATTTTATTTGTTGCTGCTGTTAATAAGCTCTCTATTATTTTGTTGGGATAGCCGTTTTTGAATAATATGCTTTTTATTTTTCCCTCGTTCTGCTCCATGAATTCCTGGTCACACACGGTGTAAACTTTGTTTATAAAATTGATAGCCGTGTTTCTCTTTTGAGTTCATGGCTGGTATGAGTGGTAGTTAATCATCCTTGAGGATGCCAAAACTTTGGTATACCAATTAGTTTTTAGTTTAGTTTTATTTGTATGTACATATGTATTTATATTCTGGGATAGCTAACTTTTTTGTCTTTTTCTTTTTCCAGAGTGAATTGTATTTTTGTATGTTGTCCATTAAATATTCTAGCCCAATAATGCTGTTGTCAATAATTTTATCTAAAGCAATGTCCGATATAGTTGGCGATATAGGATTGCCCATCGGCATACCATAAACTTGCTTTTAGTAAGTTCCATCGTACACGAAATAATTATTTTCCCTCAGACAAAATTCTTATAATAGTTAGAAATTGGTTTTTTGTAATAAAAAACTCAATACATCTCAAAGAAAGTAGAAAGGACTAGATCACCCTCACCCGCTTCGCTGAGTGTATGAAATTTCTACGTGCGTCATTGAGTAAAATTTATATCAAGAAAACTCAATTAAAAAACAGGAGGTTTAAAATTTGTTCAAACTTTCTTTGTCATACTTTTTCAATTAACGCATCCCCTGAACTGAATTTGAGATTTTAAACAGATTGAACCCTCTTACATGTAGTATTGAAATGAAGCCCTTGAAAACCCATTTCTATTGATACCCATATTATAATAAATCATTTAAAATATTGAATAGTTTGAATTTAACTTTTCAAAAAGATGGCAACCTATGTGATACATATTGTAATACATATTCAAAACCATTTAGATTCATACCAATCTTCTTTACTAATATATATTTTGAAAGCCGTTTTTTATGTGTACGCAAAGCTCGAAAACGGCAGAACCGATTGTTTTGAAATTTCAGACACTTGCCCCAGATGCCCCAAGGATGGTTGTAGGCTAAACAAAATTTCGANAATACATATTCAAAACCATTTAGATTCATACCAATCTTCTTTACTAATATATATTTTGAAAGCCGTTTTTTATGTGTACGCAAAGCTCGAAAACGGCAGAACCGATTGTTTTGAAATTTCAGACACTTGCCCCAGATGCCCCAAGGATGGTTGTAGGCTAAACAAAATTTCGATGTATAAAGGGAGCGTGGCACCTCCCATACAAACAAATTTTTTCATATTGCACATCTCTGGCTGTGTTCTTGGTAAAATAGTGGAACTTGGTCCGGCGATATTTGAAATCAATCTTATACTCATGGAGAAAAATGGGCCATTTGGAAAGAGGGCGTGGCACAGTACAAACACATACATATAATTCTTTTGTATGCGTGTTTGTAAGTAAAATCCTCCTAAATGCCCGGAACGATTTTAACAAAGTTTTTTGTGTGCTTTTGAGTGGCTCTCTGGATAGTGTAGTTTCACAATTTCACTTGCCAGTTGGCGCTGGAGTTAAGTTATTATTAAAAATCTTATTTATGGTCCACTTTGGCTAATATTCAAAATATGTATTGGTAATGGTACTTGGCAATACTACTGCCAAAAAGGGTTGCCAGGTGACGCTGGAGTCATGACGAATAATCGCCAAGTTCGAAAAAGTGCCGTGAATATCAGATTAAATCGATCTGCTGCACCACTGAGTATATCGAACTCTTTTGTGTTATGATTGGCCCAATGGATGTAATTTGCCAGTATTATTATGCGTTGAAGCTTCATTCGGAGACACCAGGGTTGAGTTGTGCAGGGGTAAATCTCAAATAACCACCGATATATCAACCGCCAGGATCATTGCGCGCCTTTTACTGTAATACTTAATTTAAAATAATTGAGTTTAATTTTTAATAAGATGGCAACCCCTGTGAAAGACTTAAATATTATTCAAAACTTTCAAACTAAAGCTTTCTTAACAATATTTCGTTAGGCAACCATATTTTAATTATTCAGATAGCTTGCGTATAATTAATTTGAATTTGAATTTTCAAACAGGTGGCAACCCTTTTCAAAATTTATTCGAACTACAGCTTTTTTAAGCCTCTTTACACCCATTTTTTAATATAATTTTGAAATAAATAACTCCCTTAATTGAAGGTGAATTTGATTTTTTTAAAGGGTGGCAGCCCTCATCCATGAGTAAATAATGATTTTATATATCTCCATACAAAGTTCCAGTAATTATCAAAAATATTTCTTGAGTAATGCAGTATGAAAAATTCCCTTTGTATGGGAGGTGCCACGCCCCCTAGTCTAGTCGAGATTAAATCTATCCTATATTTTAAGTTTGGCTAAATGACAGCAGTGTACAAAATTTCATGATGATCGGTTGAGTAGTTAAAGCGTGAAAGCGTAGCAAACAAACAAATTCACTTTCGGATTTATAATATTAGTAAAGATAAGGATATACGCAGAGCTGGGTAATGTTTGTTTACGATTGCTTAATTGTAAACCTTAAATTATATACGATTACGATTACTTTTATTGTAATCATAAATGTTACCATTATGATTATAATAATTGTAATCTTAACAATTTAGGGGCTAAGATTACTGTAATCGTAGTCATGAAAACTACTTTAATTGTAATCGGGGATCTAATGTAATTGGGGATCTAATGGGAGAGTGAAGTGAATCTTTAACCTATCCTTTCCAAACGACAACCTCACCCACTTCCCGTCAAGGCTTGGTGGTCCTGTTATCGCTAACGAGGCTCTGTCGACCGGTGCGAGGCGGTATATCCTCGCTCAAGGCTGAGCTCCCGTAGTGAGGACTGGACCCGGACTGTACGTGACGTACATCGACTAACGCCCAGGACGACCAGAACGTGATGACGGATGGACCACTACGTACGGGACCCCAATCTTCGCGTTTGAAAACGCACCGACAAATCCAGAAGCGTATGTTCCCCAGTGGGGCGGCTCCCTGGTCTGCGTCTGACCCATAGTGGGCGGCAGGGCAACCTTCACCTGGCAGTAGGTATAAAATGCAACCCCCCCTCCGGTATGTCTACTCAGCCCGGCCCTCAGTATCCGGCAAAGGAGGGTTCTAAAATACCCGGAGACCCTATCATTGGAGTGGTGACAACAGGCTACAGTGATCGAAATGCCACTGTTGACCCTATCATCCAGGTGTCTGCCCCGGGCTTGGATGATAGGCGAGCTAGTGAGGCAAAAACATTAGCAAGGCAACAGAGGTGCCAATCCGAAGGTGACGAGTCGGGCTCCCAGGATCTTCAAATCCACTCACTGCTAGACTCCTCAGATGAGGAGGATCGCGACTGGGCGGATTCCCTCGCACTGAGCCAGCTCAGTCTGGGGTCTGATGATTCTGAGAGACCGACTGCAACCGAAGGAGCTAAGGAGCCTCAAGGCAATGCCAAGAGCGGAAGAGAAAGATGGGGTACAAAAGCTCTCGTCGATTGCTCGCGAAACTGCGAGAGCGCGACCCCGCCACTCTAACGCCAAGGGACAAGGCTCTTCAAAAGAAGCATGCCTACATTGTCCGGAAGTATGAGCGACTCCACGAGGAGAAAGTCTCGAATGCTTCCGGAAGTGTGGCCGCGGTGTCTGGAAAAGCCATCAACTCCGAAAAAAGGGACGCTGTAACCAAACCCCCCTCTGAGGGCGGTAGCAGTCTGCCGACGAAGAAAGCTGCTCCCCTGTCCGCTGTTGGAAACAACAAGCCGTCGCAATCACTGACGCCCAAGGTGCCGAAGACCGCGAGGCCAGTGTTCCCACGGCTGGACGGTGAGATGGCCTCGACGTGGGCAGCTGCTATTGCCTCCGGTGGTAAGGCACCGGTTGCACGCACTCCGAAGAGACAACTGTCTGGCGACAAGAACACACAGCCTGAGCAGAAGTGGGTGAAAACTTCATCGACCTTATGCTCAGCACCAGAGCTCCAGGTAGCAATCATAGACCGGAGTCACCCGGAAGGAAAGATTCCGACGGAAAAATGGTTACTCCTGGAAGAAATGATTATGAGGGCACTACTTGGCGAAATCCAGAGTACCAAAAACAACAACATTGGTATGTTTGATGGAGCCAAGTGGCAGAAGGGAGTGAAAGTTGTTGGATGCGGTAACAAGGAGTCGTTAGACTTCCTAACAAACTGCGTCCGCAACCAAGATGAAATTTGGGCCAACGCACGACTAGAAGTTGTTCCGCTCTCAGAGGTGCCATCCCGCACGACAGTGCGGGTGTGGATCCCGCCCCCCCTCGTGGAGGACGAGACCTCACTAGCCCTAATCAAATTTCAGAACGTGGATGTCATCCCTGACGACTGGACGATTGTCCGAGGCCGCGCTCGCGACAAGGGTAACGGCAAGGACCTTTGGATTAAGATCGGCCCACAATCCTTGCAGATCCTCCAAGCCTAAAGGTGGTGCAGATTACTCTGCATCACTGCAGGGCAGCATCGGAGGATCTGCTACTCTTCATGGGTGAGGAAAATGTGGATGTGGCCCTAATACAAGAACCCTGGCTAGTGGCGGGGAGGGTCACAGGTCTATCCACTAGCGACTTTCTACTTCTCACCCCACAGACTGAAGGTAAAATTAGAAGCTGTATTTTGGTTAAGAAAAGCACTAATATTCTCTTTCTTCCCCAATTTAGCGATTCGGACATGACAGTGGCAATGTTGGAGCAGNCAGAAGTGGGTGAAAACTTCATCGACCTTATGCTCAGCACCAGAGCTCCAGGTAGCAATCATAGACCGGAGTCACCCGGAAGGAAAGATTCCGACGGAAAAATGGTTACTCCTGGAAGAAATGATTATGAGGGCACTACTTGGCGAAATCCAGAGTACCAAAAACAACAACATTGGTATGTTTGATGGAGCCAAGTGGCAGAAGGGAGTCAAAGTTGTTGGATGCGGTAACAAGGAGTCGTTAGACTTCCTAACAAACTGCGTCCGCAACCAAGATGAACTTTGGGCCAACGCACGACTAGAAGTTGTTCCGCTCTCAGAGGTGCCATCCCGTACGACAGTGCGAGTGTGGATCCCGCCCCCCCTCGTGGAGGACGAGACCTCACTAGCCCTAATCAAATGTCAGAACGTGGATGTCATCCCTGACGACTGGACGATTGTCCGAGGCCGCGCTCGCGACAAGGGTAACGGCAAGGACCTTTGGATTAAGATCGGCCCACAATCCTTGCAGATCCTCCAAGCCTAAAGGTGGTGCAGATTACTCTGCATCACTGCAGGGCAGCATCGGAGGATCTGCTACTCTTCATGGGTGAGGAAAATGTGGATGTGGCCCTAATACAAGAACCCTGGCTAGTGGCGGGGAGGGTCACAGGTCTATCCACTAGCGACTTTCTACTTCTCACCCCACAGACCGAAGGTAAAATTA